>NC_139996.1:2209510-2376845 GCF_964263955.1 Coregonus lavaretus
ACCATTGACTCTGACCTGTCCCATGAGCCAAACTGATTAAAGAATCCACAGTACCTAAACTCTCTCTCTCTCTCTCTCTCTCTCTCTCTCTCTCTCTCTCTCTCTCTCTCTCTCTCTCTCTCTCTCTCTCTCTCTCTCTCTCTCCTCTCTCTCTCTCCTCTCTCTCTCTCTCTCTCTCTCTCTCTCTCTCTCTCTCTCTCTCTCTCTCTCTCTCTCTCTCTCTCTCTCTCTCTCTCTCTCTCTCTCTCTCTCTCTCTCTCTCTCTCTCTCTCTCTCTCTCTCTCTCTCTCTCTCTCTCTCATACACGCAGTGCAGTAATTAGAATCCATAGAGCAGCGTTACGTGATACAGTCTACTGTGTGTTCTCCTCTCCTCTGCTTCTCTCCATCACTTTCTCTGTGTCGTCTATTGATGTCTCTCGTCTTGTCTAGTGTGTCTCTCTCCATCATATCCTATTCTTCTGTTGCTGTCTCTGTGTCTTGTCTGATGTCTCTCTTTAGTTTTGCAATCCACATTTTAGAGCTATTGGAATTTTAACATATCATCCCATGTACATGGTGTAATTTACTCATGGTCCCTAACTAGCCTCATAGGGATATCGAAAGTAAACTCAAATGTCCCACAGGCATTACGACCGGGTCGCGTGCAGCTGCACCCCGAACTGATGATTACTTGTGTTCTGCCAGCTGTCGGCATGTGGGCAACCTTCATTTACGCTGTGATACAGTCACGACCAGAAGTCGAAACAAAAAAAATCTAAACAAAACGCATGTCCCTGTCCTCTTTTTCAAGATGTGGCCGATTTAAACAGCCAGAAGACATTTTTAAATTAAGAAATAACCCTATTTTTTACGACTTGTTTCGAAATGGCTGCTGGGTAATTTGATATGTATCTAAATGGTGGTCCTCTGTAGCTCAGCTGGTAGAGCACGGCGCTTGTAACGCCAAGGTAGTGGGTTCAAATTCCCGGGACCACCCATACACAAAAAAAATTATGCACGCATGACTGTAAGTCGCTTTGGATAAAAGCGTCTGCTAAACGGCATATTATTATTATAAGTCTCACAAAACTCCGTTTTGGACGAGACTGAATTTATGACCAAAATTATCCTATTTACACTTCGTAGTCAATTTTGACAGTAGAACAAATGTGTCTGACTCATATCGATGCCACATAGGCTGTTTGCTAAATGAGAAGTGTTTTTAGGTGCAGTTGCTCTTTAAAGTTACTGTGTACTGACCAGGGAAACACAACTGTAAAGACAAATTCAAGTGTCCGCATAACAGATCAACACAACTCCAAACATGACAGATAAGAAGCTGCATGGCCCCATACAGGGTATATGAATATAAACATGAGACAAAAAAAATACCTGTAGAATGGAATTAGTTATAAGACCTGTATGATTCATTTCATTTTGTCAGTTCTACCAGCCAATGTGAGATTTTTAGATTACATAACATTTGAGCACACATAATTTAAGGGCCTATGTATTTTCTATGTTTTGTTCACCTACAATCTAACCACAAATCTGGCCATCTTTTCCCCTCCCTTTCTGGCTGACCTCCCCCTTCTCAGTCCAAGTTCAAAACGTGTTTATTTGTCATATACTCATGATATACATTATGGGTGGTTTAGCTGACACAGATTAAGCCTAATCTAAATTGCACTTTTAAAATGGACTAACTGAAATGGCATTACTCAGACATGGCTAAAAATTGTCTCAGATTTGCCTTAGTCTAGATTGAAAAAGTCTGATGTCCAGAAGGACGATTAAAGTTAATCTAGATCTAAGTGAAGGTTTAAATTAAACCTGGTCAGAGGTAGGTATAACTCAGATTAATGGATGTTGGCTCCCAGGTTGACCTTGGCAATGGAGGGAAATGGATTAGCTGGACTATATCAATGATGATCACAGAGCATCACCAAGGCCTGACAGAAGGGCAGTTATAGACAAGAGCATCCACTGAAGGATTTGGATTAAATCTCAATTTCTGTGACCGTTTCCGTATTTACGAAGAAAATGCTGCTGACATCATTTGTTTTTCTTGAGCCAAGCATCCCTCCTTCCCTACAAGTACTGATCACCTTGAGGTTTTTGGCATCTGGAACCTTCCATTGGGAAACAGGAGATATGAGTGTGTAAGTGAACCGACTGTATGCAGAATAGTCCACGAAGTCTGCAATGCTACAGTTGAAGTCGGAAGTTACATACAATTAGGTTGGTGTCATTAAAACTTGTTTTTCAACCACTCCACAAGTTTCTTGTTAACAAACTATAGTTTTGGCAAATCGGTTAGGAGATCTACTTTGTGCATGACACAAGTAATTTTTCCAACAATTGTTTACAGACAGCTTATTTCACTTATAATTCACTGTATCACAATTCCAGTGGGTCAGAATTTTACATACACTAAGTTGACTGTGCCTTTAAACAGCTTGGAAAATTTCCAGAAAATGATGTCATGGCTTTAGAAGCTTCTGATAGGCTAATTTACATCATTTGAGTCAATTGGAGGTGTACCTGTGGATGTATTTCAAGGCCTACCTTCAAACTCAGTGCCTCTTTGCTTGACATCATGGGGAAATCAAAAGAAATCAGCCAATTTTGGGGGGGGACCTCCACAAGTCTGGTTCATCCTTGGGAGCAATTTCCAAATGCCTGAAGGTACCACGTTCATCTGTACAAACAATAGTACACAAGTATAAACACCATGGGACAACGCAGCCGTCACACGCTCAGAAGGAGACGCATTCTGTCTCCTAGAGATGAACGTACTTTGGTGCGAAAAGTGCAAATCAATCCCAGAACAACAGCAAAGGACCTTGTGAAGATGCTGGAGGAAACAGGTACGAAAGTATCTATATCCACAGTAAAACGAGTCCTATATCGACATAACCTGAAAGGCCGCTCAGAAAGAAAGAAGCCACTGCTCCAAAACTGCCATAAAAAAGCCAGACTACTGTTTGCAATTGCACATGGGGACAAAGATCGTACTTTTTGGAGAAATGTCCTCTGGTCTGATGAAACAAAAATAGAACTGTTTGGCCATAATGACCATCGTTATGTTTGGAGGAAAAGGGGGTGCTTGCAAGCCGAAGAACACCATCCCAACCGTGAAGCACGGGGTGGCAGCATCATGCTGTGGGGGTGCTTTGCTGTAGGAGGGATTGGTGCACTTCACAAAATAGATGGCATCATGAGGAAGGAAAATGATGTGGATATATTGAAGCAACATCTCAAGACATCAGTCAGGAAGTTAAAGCTTGGTCGCAATGGGTCTTCCAAATGGACAATGACCCCAAGCATACTTCAAAAGTTGTGGCAAAATGGCTTAAGGACAACAAAGTCAAGGTATTGGAGTGGCCATCACAAAGCCCTGACCTCAATCCTATAGAAAATGTGTGGGCAGAACTGAAAAAGTGTGTGCGAGCAAGGAGGCCAACAAACCTGACTCAGTTACACCTGCTCTGTTAGGAGGAATGGGCCAAAATTCACCCAACTTATTGTGGGACGCTTGTGGAAGGCTACCCGAAACGTTTGACCCAAGTTAAACAATTTAAAGGCAATGCTACCAAATACTAATTGAGTGTATGTAAACTTCTGACCCACTGGGAATGTGATTAAATAAATAAAAGCTGAAATAAATCATTCTCACCCAACTGTCACGGATTCTGCCCTTCCTCCTTCGTCGTCACCGGAGTACTAGCTGCTGCCGATCTACAGTGAGGGGGAAAAGTATTTGATCCCCTGCTGATTTTGTACGTTTGCCCACTGACAAGAAATGATCAGTCTATAATTTTAATGGTAGGTTTATTTGAACAGTGAGAGACAGAATAACAACAAAAAAATCCAGAAAAACGCAAGTCAAAAATGTTATAAATTGATTTGCATTTTAATTAGGGAGGACACGGAGGAGAGTTCCGTGGAGCCCACTCCCATACTTCCGGCGTCGTATCTGGTGGCACAGGTGGTGTGGGAGACGCGGAGATCGAGCGGGCGTTGCGTAACGAACCCACTCCTCCCCAGTGTCCAGAGGGTCGTATGTACGTACCACTGGATGTCCGCGATCGTTTGATCTATTGGGCTCACACGTCACCCTCCTCTGGTCATCCTGGCATAGGTCGGACAGTGCACTGCCTTAGTGGGAAGTACTGTTGGCCCACCTTAGCTAAGGACGTGAGGGTTTATGTTTCCTCCTGCTCGGTGTGCGCCCAGTGTAAGGCTACTAGACACCTGCCCAGAGGGAAATTGCAACCCCTACCCGTTCCACAACGACCGTGGTCCCACCTATCGGTGGACTTCGTGACGGATCTTCCCCCCTCACAAGGGAACACCACGATCCTGGTCGTTGTGGATCGGTTTTCTAAGTCCTGCCGCCTCATTCCTCTGCCCGGTCTCCCTACGGCCCTACAGACGGCTGAGGCCCTATTTACACACGTCTTCCGGCACTACGGGGTACCTGAGGATATAGTGTCTGATCGGGGTTCTCAGTTCACCTCAAGGGTTTGGAGGGCGTTCATGGAACATCTGGGAGTCTCGGTCAGTCTGACCTCAGGGTTTCACCCCGAGAGTAACGGGCAGGTGGAGAGAGTCAACCAGGAGGTGGGTAGGTTTCTGAGGTCGTATTGCCAGGACCGGCGGGGGGAGTGGTCGGTTTACCTCCCCTGGGCAGAGATGGCCCAAAACTCCCTCCGCCACTCCTCCACTAACCTTACTCCATTCCAGTGTGTTTTAGGTTATCAGCCGGTCCTGGCACCATGGCATCAGAGCCAGATCGAGGCTCCTGCGGTGGATGAATGGTTTCGGCGCTCGCAGGAGACCTGGAATGCTGCCCATGTACGTCTGCAGCGGGTCATCAGGTGGCAAAAGGCGAGCGCCGACCGCCACCGCAGTGAGGCTCCGGTGTATGCACCGGGGGACCAGGTCTGGCTCTCGATCTGAAACCTGCCCCTTCGCCTGCCCTGCCGGAAACTGGGTCGGCGGTTTGTGGGGCCATTCAAAGTCCTGAGGAGATTGAACGAGGTATGTTATAGGTTACAACTTCCTCCTAATTATCGTATTAACCCCTCGTTCCATGTGTCTCTCCTCAGGCCGGTGGTAGCTGGTCCACTCCAGGAGTCTGAGATACAGGAGGTTCCTCCGCCCCCACTGGACATCGAGGGGGCACTGGCGTACTCGGTTCGTTCCATCTTGGATTCGAGGCGTCGGGTGGGGGGTCTGCAGTATCTCGTGGAGTGGGAGGGGTACGGTCCGGAGGAACGGTGCTGGGTCCCTAGGAGGGACATCCTCGATCCCTCCATGTTGATGGATTTCCACTGCAATCATCCGACTCGCCCCGCGCCGCGTCCTCCTGGCCGTCCTCGAGGCCGGTGTCGACGCACGGCTGGAGCCGCGTGTCGGGGGGGGGGGGGGGGGGGGGGGTACTGTCACGGATTCTGCCAAGGCTGCCCTTCCTCCTTGCTCGGGCAGGCTTCGCCGTTCGTCGTCACCGGAGTACTAGCTGCTGCCAATCTATGTTTCCCATCTTGTAATTACTCCGTCCCTATTTAACCCTGTGGCTCCCATTGTGCTCTGTGCGTGTTTGTTTATTGTTTCGTTTGTCGTTGGTGAGCAGGTTTGTTCCTTCCTGCGTGGAGGTTTACTTGTTTCTTTACGTGTTCAGTAAAGTTACGTTTTCATTTAGTTCTGTGTCCTGCGCCTGACTTCGTCTACCGCATTCCACTGACACCGTGACACCAACTTATTGTGGGAAGCTTGTGGAAGGCTACCCGAAACGTTTGACCCAAGTTAAACAATTTAAAGGCAATGCTACCAAATACTAATTGAGTGTATGTAAACTTCTGACCCACTGGGAATGTGATGAAATAAATAAAAGCTGAAATAAATTATTCTCTCTACTATTATTCTGACATTTCACATTCTTAAAATAAAGTGGTGATCCTAACTGACCTAAACAGGGAATTTTTACTAGGATTAAATGTCAGGAATTGTGAAAAACTGAGTTTAAATGTATTTGGCTAATGTGTATGTAAACTTCTGACTTCAACTGTATATGTGAACTGAAAGACAATTCCATAAAGTTCCCTGATGCTGCTGCCCAAGCCAGCTACAAGGTAGAGTTCTATGAATATGGGATCTTCCCTGGAGTCATTGATTGTATAGAGCTCTATCATACTATCCAGGTCTGTGCCCAAACAGTTTGAGCTTCTACTTCTAAAAATCCACCTTTCCAGAAATAAGTCTCTCACTGTTGCCGCTTGCTACAGACCCCCCTCAGCCCCCAGCTGTGCCCTGGACACCATATGTGAATTGATTGCCCCCCATTTATCCTCAGAGTTTGTACTGCTTGGTGACCTAAATTGGGATATGCTTAATACCCCAGCCATCCTACAATCCAAGCTAGATGCCCTCAACCTCACGCAAATTATCAACGAACCTACCAGGTACAACCCTAAATCCGTAAACATGGGTACCCTCATAGATATCATCCTGACTAACATACCCTCTAAATACACCTCAGCTGTCTTCAACCAGGATCTCAGCGATCACTGCCTTATTGCCTGCGTCCGTAACGGGTCCGCGGTCAAACGACCACCCCTCATCACTGTCAAACGCTCCCTAAAACACTTTAGCGAGCATGCCTTCCTAATTGACCTGGCCCAGGTATCCTGGATGGATATAGATCTCATTCCGTCAGTAGAGGATGCCTGGTTGTTCCTTAAAAGTAATTTCCTCTCAATCTTAAATAAACATGCCCCATTCAAAAAATACAGAACTAAGAACCGATATAGCCCCTGGTTCTCCTCAGACTTGACTGCCCTTGACCAGCACAAAAACATCCTGTGGCGTACAGCATTAGCATCAAATAGCCCCCGCGATATGCAACTTTTCAGGGAAGTTAGGAACCAATATACACAAGCAGTCAGGAAAGCAAAGGCTAACTTTTTCAAACAGAAATTTGCATCCTGTAGCACTAACTCCAAAAAGTTTTGGGACACTGTAAAGTCCATGGAGAATAAGAGCACTTCCTCCCAGCTGCCCACTGCACTGAGGCTAGGAAACACTATCACCACCGATAAATCTACAATAATCGAGAATTTCAACAAGCATTTTGCTACAGCTGGCCATGCTTTCCATCTGGCTACCACTAACCCGGCCACCAACTCTGCACCCTCTGCTGCAACTTGCCCATGCCCCCCCCCGCTTCTCCTTCACACAAATTCAGACAGCTGATGTTTTGAAAGCGCTGCAAAATCTGGACCCCTACAAATCAGCTGGGCTAGACAATCTGGACCCTTTCTTTCTAAAACTAGCCGCCGAAATTGTCGCAACCCCTATTACTAGTCTGTTCAACCTCTCTTTCATAACGTCTGAGATCCCCAGAGATTGGAAAGCTGCCGCGGTCATCCCCCTCTTCAAAGGGGGTGACACTCTAGATCCAAACTGCTACAGACCTATATCCATCCTGCCCTGCCTTTCGAAAGTATTTGAAAGCCAAGTTAACAAACAGATCACCGACCATTTCGAATACACCGTACCTTCTCCGTTATGCAATCCGGTTTCCGAGCTGGTCACGGGTGCACTTCAGCCACGCTCAAGGTCATAAACGATATTATAACCGCGATTGATAATAGACAGTACTGTGCAGCCGTCTTCATCGACCTGGCCAAGGCTTTCGACTCTGTCAACCACCGCATTCTTATTGGCAGACTAAATAGCCTTGGTTTCTCAAATGACTGCCTCGCCTGGTTCACCAACTACTTCTCAGATAGAGTTCAGTGTGTCAAATCGGAGGGCCTGTTGTCTGGACCTATGGCAGTCTCTATGGGGGTGCCACAGGGTTCAATTCTTGGGCCGACACTTTTCTCCGTGTATATCAATGATGTCGCTCTTGCTGCTGGTGACTCTCAGATCCACCTCTACGCAGACGACACCATTTTGTATACATCTGGCCCTTCATTGGACACTGTGTTAACAAACCTCCAAACGAGCTTCAATGCCATACAACAATCCTTCAGTAGCCTCCAACTGCTCTTAAACACTAGTAAAACTAAATGCATGCTTTTCAATCGAACGCTGCTGGCACCTGCCCACCCGACTAGAATCACCACTCTCGACGGGTCTGACCTAGAGTATGTGGACAACTACAAATACCTAGGTGTCTGGTTAGACTGTAAACTCAACTTCCAGACTCACATAAAGAATCTCCAATCCAAAGTTAAATCTAGAATCGGCTTCCTATTTCGCAACAAAGCCTCCTTCACTCATGCTGCCAAACATGCCCTCGTAAAACTGACTATCCTACCGATCCTTGACTTTGGCGATGTCATTTACAAAATAGCCTCCAACACTCTACTCAGCAAATTGGATGTAGTCTATCACAGTGCCATCCGTTTTGTCTCCAAAGCCCCATACACTACCCACCACTGTGACCTGTACGCTCTTGTTGGCTGGTCCTCACTACATGTTCGTCGTCAAACCCACTGGCTCCAGGCCATCTATAAATCACTGCTAGGCAAATCCCCGCCTTATCTTAGCTCATTGGTCACCATAGCAGCACCCACCCGTAGTCTGCGCTCCAGCAGGTATATCTCACTGGTCATTCCCAAAGCCAACACCTCCTTTGGCCGCCATTCCTTCCAGTTCTCTGCTGCCAATGACTGGAACGAATTGCAAAAATCTCTTAAGCTGGAGACTCTTATCTCCCTCAATAACTTTAAGCATCAGTTGTCAGAGCACCTTACCGATCACTGCACCTGTACACAGCCCATCTGAAATTAGCCCACCCAACTACCTCATCCCTATATTGTTATTTATTTTGCTCTTTTGCACCCCAGTATCTCTATTTGCACATAATCTCTTGCACATCTAGCATTCCAGTGTTAATACTATTGTAATTATTCTGCACTATAGCCTATTTATTGCCTTACCTCCATAACTTGCTACATTTGCACACACTGTATATATATTTTCTGTTGTATTTTTGACTTTATGTTTTTTTACCCCATATGTAACTCTGTGTTGTTTTTATTGCACTGCTTTGCTTTATCTTGGCCAGGTCGTAGTTGTAAATGAGAACCTGTTCTCAACTGGTTTACCTGGTTAAATAAAGGTGAAATAAATAAAAATAAAAATAAAAATAGATGGATGTCATATTCCCATCAAGTATCCCTCTACAGCAGAGTACAGGAATCGTAAAAACTGGTTCTCAATAAATGCTCAAAGTGTGTGTACTCCCAATGTGCTGTTCTCCAACATTGTTGCATGTTGAAAAGGTGCAACTCATGACTCAAGGATTATCCAAAATTCTTATTTGTCTACTCAGCTTGAAGGAGGACAACATAGTGGAATCATACTTGGTGACAGTGGGTATGTACAGACTAACTTCTTGTTCACTCCCTATCTTCATGCAATAGGATCTGAGCAATAACGGTACAACCAAGTTCATATCCACACCAAATGTTTGGTGTATGGAGAGTCGTTTCCAGTGTCTCAGAAACACATTGCACTTTCAACCAAAAAGATGCTGCATTGTCATAATTGCAACAGTAGTGCTTCACAATGACCTCAAACAGCATGACTGCCCAGATCAATGACCTCAAACAGCATGACTGCCCAGATCAATGACCTCGAACAGCATGACTGCCCAGATCAATGACCTCGAATAGCATGACTGCCCAGATCCTCACATTAAAGATGAGGATGACCCCCATGTTCCCCGGGTTGAGGCAGACAATGACAGAAAGGGACTAGCCTGCAGAGATGCGTGTGGTATGCAACACTTCTCACAGCAAAGATATCTTAAATGATTGAAGCAAACAATAGCCATGGATTGGTAACAAAACACTTTTTATTTCACAAATATTGGGACCCTGAACTGATGCTGGTTTGAGAAGAACATTGTTAGTGCTGCTGCTTCATGTTCCTCTCCTCCTCCTCCTTCATAGCCAACTCAACATGAAGGATTCACATCTTCATATCATGCTCTTATTTGAAATACATTAGTTTGCGCTCATGAAATTCCATGGCCAGTTTCTCCAGCATGCTCAGCCTCTTAGTCTTTGTCCTCCGGCCTGGGTTAGTGACACAATCCTCCCTCCTGGCTGCTGTAGATGTATCGGGCTGTCCTCCAAGCTATGGTGATCATCTGCCTCTAGAAAAGGATTACATTTGCTGCATTAGAGAACATTAACTCGTCATGTTGAGTTCAGTACATCATTTTATTATGGGAGTGCAAGAGATGACTTACAACATTATATATTCCCTGCAGTCCGGGGATGGCACATGTTGAATGAATGTGTCCTACTAAATGAGGATTGGAACGGTCCCCCATCTGAACTGTCCAAATGGTCATCATCGGGGATACTTTCCAGGGGTAGCTGGCTGTCAATGATCAACGGTCAACAAGTCCCCCAGCTCATATGGTCTAATTGGGGATCCTCCACCAGTCTTAAAAAGCTCCCTACGAGCAACAGCATTTGTCTTCTTTAAATAGATTTGTATGTTTTTCCGCAGGACCTTTCAAAGACAAGACAAAACAGAAATGATGGATTATATTGTTACATTTCTGTCCCCGACTGTGTGGTGTTACACAAGAAAACTGACATTTTGAAGTGACTCTGACTTGTAAAAGTGGTTCATCAATAAATACAGTATCTCACCTGAAGTTGTTGTAAAGTCCTTTTATTTACTTTTTCATTTGAGTTGAATTCGTTTCAAATGGTAGTTCAGGCGTTCTTCTTTTAGTTTTCTGTTGTTGAATCATGCTGTTTGTTCCAGAATTGGGTGGTTTGACACCAGGGTTTTTTCAAAGTCACTGAAATTATCTGAACGTTTTCTTTTACCTCCGTCCATTTGTTTGGTTTAGGTGACTTGTTCCAATTCCACACAACGCTCATGGATTAGTGTCCCATCCCTGGTTTCTCCCGAGTGGTGCAGTGGTCTAAGGAGCTGCATCGCAGTGCTAGCTGTGCCACTAGAGATCCTGGTTCGAATCCAGGCTCTGTCGTAGCCGGCCGCGACCGGGAGACCCATGGGGCGGCGCACAATTGGCCCAGCGTCGTCCAGGGTAGGGGAGGGAATGGCCGGCAGGAATGTAGCTCAGTTGGTAGAGCATGGCGTTTGCAACGCCAGGGTTGTGGGTTCGATTCCCACGGGGGGCCAGTATGAAAACATTTAAAAATAATAATGTATGCACTCACTAACTGTAAGTCGCTCTGGATAAGAGCGTCTGCTAAATAACTAAATGTAAATGTTTCTGAAGCATCCTCAGGTCAGCACCAAGTGCACACCGTTAATCTAATTAGGCTTCACAAAGATTAACTGGTTAGTCCTTACTTACCTTAGTCTGGGACTCCCTAGACTAGAGCTAATTAATCTGAAGTTAATCAATGTCTCAGAAAGCTTTTTAAAAAATCTGGATTAATTTAAGTAAAATTAGCCTAGTCCTGACTTAAATTAAAATCTGTCCGGGAAACCGCCCCTCAGTCTCTCATCTACTCTGAGCTCAGATGGGGAAACATAAGTTAGGAAAGCAAAGGCTAGCTTTTTCAAACAGAAATGTGCATCCTGTAGCACTAACTCCAAATAGTTTTGGGACACTGTAAAGTCCATGGAGAATAAGAGCACCTCCTCCCAGCTGCCCACTGCACTGAGGCTAGGAAACACTGTCACCACCGATAAATCTACGATAATCGAGAATTTCAATAAGCATTTTGCTACGGCTGGCCATGCTTTCCACCTGGCTATCCCTACCCCGGCCACCAGCCTTGAGGCCGATACGTAAAGCTTATTAAAGAGCAGTGATACTATCAAGAGCAGTGATACTATCAAGAGCAGTGATACTATCAAGAGCAGTGATACTATCAACAGCAGTGATACTATAGAGAGCAGTGATACTATCAAGAGCAGTGATACTATAGAGAGCAGTGATACTATAGAGAGCAGTGATACCATAGAGAGCAGTGATACTATCAAGAGCAGTGATACTATAGAGAGCAGTGATACTATAGAGAGCAGTGATACTATAGAGAGCAGTGACACTATCAAGAGCAGTGATACTATCTAGAGCAGTGATACTATCAAGAGCAGTGATACTATAGAGAGCAGTGATACTATAGAGAGCAGTGATACTATAGAGAGCAGTGACACTATCAAGAGCAGTGATACTATCTAGAGCAGTGATACTATCAAGAGCAGTGATACTATAGAGAGCAGTGATACTATAGAGAGCAGTGATACCATAGAGAGCAGTGATACTATCAAGAGCAGTGATACTATAGAGAGCAGTGATACTATAGAGAGCAGTGATACCATAGAGAGCAGTGATACTATCAAGAGCAGTGATACTATAGAGAGCAGTGATACTATAGAGAGCAGTGACACTATCAAGAGCAGTGATACTATCTAGAGCAGTGATACTATCAAGAGCAGTGATACTATAGAGAGCAGTGATACTATAGAGAGCAGTGACACTATCAAGAGCAGTGATACTATCTAGAGCAGTGATACTATAGAGAGCAGTGATACTATCAAGAGCAGTGATACTATCAAGAGCAGTGATACTATAGAGAGCAGTGATACTATAGAGAGCAGTGATACTATCTAGAGCAGTGATACTATCTAGAGCAGTGATACTATAGAGAGCAGTGATACTATAGAGAGCAGTGATACTATAGAGAGCAGTGATACTATCTAGAGCAGTGATACTATCTAGAGCAGTGATACTATCAAGAGCAGTGATACTATCTAGAGCAGTGATACTATCTAGAGCAGTGATACTATCTAGAGCAGTGATACTATAGAGAGCAGTGATACTATCTAGAGCAGTGATACTATAGAGAGCAGTGATACTATCTAGAGCAGTGATACTATCTAGAGCAGTGATACTATCAAGAGCAGTGATACTATCTAGAGCAGTGATACTATCTAGAGCAGTGATACTATCTAGAGCAGTGATACTATAGAGAGCAGTGATACTATCAACAGCAGTGATACTATAGAGAGCAGTGATACTATCAAGAGCAGTGATACTATCAAGAGCAGTGATACTATAGAGAGCAGTGATACTATAGAGAGCAGTGATACTATAGAGAGCAGTGATACTATAGAGAGCAGTGATACTATCAAGAGCAGTGATACTATAGAGAGCAGTGATACTATCAAGAGCAGTGATACTGTTACGAACCCCGTGGCTTTAAACGTCTAGGGTGGATGGAGAAGAGACCCGTAACATAAATCATGCAAATTAGAATTGTGACATGGAACAGGGAGAACAAAAACTACACGACAACCATAAACTACCGTCAAACATAAAATGTTTATTTGTGAACACACGGTAAAGGTTTGGGAAAAAGGGCTGAGCAGGACCCAAGAAATGAAACAATAGTGTAAAACACCCCTAAACTGATCTTGCCTGCCTCAAGAACCGCTAAGCTACTGCTAATCATACGAAAATACAGTGGGTGGTCCGCTCAGGTCTAACTAGTGTTTATAGACAGTTTTCTTTCTACGGGTAATGTATGCCCAAGGGCAGCTTGCTTAACTTCCACTTTTCCCAGAAACACACAAAGTTACCAAACAGAGTAACCAGCAAATTAGTGAGTACACAAAACACAGGACACCACAGTATCCATACTCATATACAGAAATAGTCTCACAAAGTTACCAAACAGAGTAACCAGCAAATGAGTGAGTACACAGGACACCACAGTATCCATACTCACATACGGAAAATAGTCTTCTAACAACAAACACAACTGACCGGCTTTTAAACAATGGGCTGTGTGATTGAAAAACCAGAAACAGGTGGTGCAATGCAGAGGAATGTCCACTGATTGGTCCACCTCAGCAATCAGCAGACACCCCAACGACCACCAATCAGGAACATACAGGACACCTGTGATTAGGGCAGAAGGAGAGGAAAAACACAAAAAGACACAGGATACCTGTATCCGTAACAGATACTATCAACAGCAGTGATACTATCAAGAGCAGTGATACTATAGAGAGCAGTGATACTATCTAGAGCAGTGATACTACCAAGAGCAGTGATACTATAGAGAGCAGTGATACTATCAAGAGCAGTGATACTATCTAGAGCAGTGATACTATAGAGAGCAGTGATACTATCAACAGCAGTGATACTATCTAGAGCAGTGATACTATAGAGAGCAGTGATACTATCAAGAGCAGTGATACTATCTAGAGCAGTGATACTATCAAGAGCAGTGATACTATCAACAGCAGTGATACTATAGAGAGCAGTGATACTATCAAGAGCAGTGATACTATCAACAGCAGTGATACTATCAAGAGCAGTGACACTATAGAGAGCAGTGATACTATAGAGAGCAGTGATACTATCTAGAGCAGTGATACTATCAAGAGCAGTGATACTATCAACAGCAAAAAAAGATAGCTCAGATGTGCGAGTGCCTTTTGAAGTTTAAACTGGACTAACTGAAATGGCATTACTCAGACATGGCTAAAAATTGTCCAGAAGGACGATTAAAGTTAATCTAGATCTAGGTGAAGGTTTAAATTAAACCGGGTCAGAGGTAGGTATAACTTCAGATTAATGGATGTTGGCTCCCAGGTTGACCTTGGCAATGGAGGGAAATGGATTAGCTGGACTATATCAATGATGATCAAAGAGCATCACCAAGACCTGACAGAAAGGCAGTTATAGACAGGAGCATCCATAGAATGATTTGGATTAAATCAATTTCTGTGACCGTTTCCGTATTTACGAAGAAAATGCTGCTGACATAATTTGTTTGCTTGAGCCAAGCATCCCTCCTTCCCTACAAGTACTGATCACCATGAAGTTATTGGCATCTGGAACCTTCCATCGTGAAACAGGAGATATGAGTGTTGTAAATGAACCGACTGTATGCAGAATAGTCCACAAAGTCTGCAATGCTATATGTGAACTGAAAGACAATTCCATAAAGTTCCCTGATGCTGTTCTATGAATATGGGATCTTCCCTGGAGTCATTTACATTTACATTTTACATTTTAGTCATTTAGCAGACGCTCTTATCCAGAGCGACTTACAGTTAGCGAATAGATCTTTTTTTTTTTACTTTTTATTTTTTTTTATACTGGCCCCCCGTGGGAATCAAACCCACAACCCTGGCGTTGCAAACGCCATGCTCTATCAACTGAGCTACATCCCTGCCGGCCATTCCCTCCCCTACCCTGGACGACGCTGGGCCAATTGTGCGCCGCCCCATGGGTCTCCCGGTCGCGGCCGGCTGCGACAGAGCCTGGAGTCATTGACAATATAGATGGATGTCATATTCCCATCAAGTGTCCCTCTACAGCAGAGTACAGGAATCGTAAAAACTGGTTCTCAATAAATGCTCAAAGTGTGTGTACACCCAATGTGCTGTTCTCCAACATTGTTGCATTTTGAAAAGGTGCAACTCATGACTCAAGGATTATCCCACATTCTTCTTTGTCTACTCAGCTTGAAGGAGGACAACATAGTGGAATCATACTTGGTGACAGTGGGTATGTACAGACTAACTTCTTGTTCACTCCCTATCTTCATGCAATAGGACCTGAGCAATAACGGTACAACCAAGTTCATATCCACACCAAATGTTTGGTGTATGGAAGAGTCGTTTCCAGTGTCTCAGAAACACATTGCACTTTCAACCAAAAAGATGCTGCATTGTCATAATTGCAACAGCAGTGCTTCACAGTGACCTCAAACAGCATGACTGCCCAGATCAATTTTACATTTTTACATTTTAGTCATTTAGCAGACGCTCTTATCCAGAGCGACTTACAGGAGCAATTAGGGTTAAGTGCCTTGCTCAAGGGCACATTTACGTCATTTAGCAGACGCTCTTATCCAGAGCGACTTACAAATTGGTGTATTCACCCTATAGCCAGTGGGATAACCACTTTCCAATTATTTTATTTTAATAATTTTTTTTGGGGGGGGGGGGTAGAAGGATTACTTTATCCTATCCCAGGTATTCCTTAAAGAGGTGGGGTTTCAAATGTCTCCGGAAGGTGGTGAGTGACTCCGCTGTCCTGGCGTCGTGAGGGAGCTTGTTCCACCATTGGGGTGCCAGAGCAGCGAACAGTTTTGACTGGGCTGAGCGGGAACTATGCTTCCGCAGAGGAAGAGGAGCCAGCAGGCCAGAGGTGGATGAACGCAATGCCCTCGTTTGGGTGTAGGGACTGATCAGAGCCTGAAGGTACGGAGGTGCCGTTCCCCTCACTGCTCCATAGGCAAGCACCATGGTCTTGTAACGGATGCGAGCTTCAACTGGAAGCCAGTGGAGTGTGCGGAGGAGGGGGGTGACGTGAGAGAACTTGGGAAGGTTGAACACCAGACGGGCTGCGGCATTCTGGATGAGTTGTAGGGGTTTAATGGCACGGGCAGGGAGCCCAGCCAACAGCGAGTTGCAGTAATCCAGACGGGAGATGACAAGTGCCTGGATTAGGACCTGTGCCGCTTCCTGTGTAAGGCAGGGTCGTACTCTCCGAATGTTGTAGAGCATGAACCTGCAGGATCTGGTCACCGCCTTGATGTTAGCGGAGAACGACAGGGTGTTGTCCAGGGTCACGCCAAGGCTCTTCGCACTCTGGGAGAAGGACACAACGGAGTTGTCAACCGTGATGGCGAGATCATGGAACGGGCAGTCCTTCCCCGGGAGGAAGAGCAGCTCCGTCTTGCCAGGGTTCAGCTTGAGGTGGTGATCCGTCATCCATACTGATATGTCTGCCAGACATGCAGAGATGCGATTCGCCACCTGGTTATCAGAAGGGGGAAAGGAGAAGATTAGTTGTGTATCGTCAGCGTAGCAATGATAGGAGAGGCCATGTGAGGATATGACAGAGCCAAGTGACTTGGTGTATAGGGAGAAAAGGAGAGGGCCTAGAACTGAGCCCTGGGGGACACCAGTGGTGAGAGCACGTGGTGCGGAGACAGCTTCTCGCCACGCCACTTGGTAGGAGCGACCGGTCAGGTAGGACGCAATCCAGGAGTGAGCCGCGCCGGAGATGCCCAGCTCGGAGAGGGTGGAGAGGAGGATCTGATGGTTCACAGTATCAAAGGCAGCAGACAGGTCTAGAAGGACAAGAGCAGAGGAGAGAGAGTTAGCTTTAGCAGTGCGGAGAGCCTCCGTGACACAGAGAAGAGCAGTCTCAGTTGAATGACCAGTCCTGAAACCTGACTGGTTTGGATCAAGAAGGTCATTCTGAGAGAGATAGCAAGAGAGTTCGCTAAAGACGGCACGCTCAATAGTTTTGGAAAGAAAAGAAAGAAGGGATACTGGTCTGTAGTTGTTGACATCAGTGGGATCGAGTGTTGATTTTTTGAGAAGGGGTGCAACTCTCGCTCTCTTGAAGACGGAAGGGACATAGCCAGCGGTCAAGGATGAGTTGATCAGCGAGGTGAGGTAGGGGAGAAGGTCACCGGAGATGGTCTGGAGAAGAGAGGAGGGGATGGGGTCAAGCGGGCAGGTTGTTGGGCGGCCTGCAGTCACTAGTCGCAAGATTTTATCTGGAGAGAGAGGGGAGAAAGAAGTCAAAGCATAGGGTAGGGCAGTGTGAGCAGGACCAGCAGTGTCATTAGACTTAACAAACGAGGATCGGATGTCGTCAACCTTCTTTTCAAAGTGGTTGACGAAGTCATCCACAGAGAGGGAGGAGGGGGGGGGGGGGGGGGGTGGGGGGGGAGGATTCAGCAGTGAGGAGAATGTGGCAAAGAGCTTCCTAGGGTTAGAGGCAGATGCTTGGAATTTAGAGTGGTAGAAAGTGGCCTTAGCAGCAGAAACAGATGAAGAAAATGTAGAGAGGAGGGAGTGAAAAGATGCCAGGTCGGCAGGGAGTTTAGTTTTCTTCCATTTCCGCTCAGCTGCCCGGAGCTCTGTTCTGTGAGCTCGCAATGAGTCGTCAAGCCACGGAGCTGGAGGGGAGGACCGAGCCGGCCGGGAGGATAGGGGACACAGGGAGTCAAAGGATGCAGAAAGGGAGGAGAGGAAGGTTGAGGAGGCAGAATCAGGAGATTGGAGGGAGAAGGATTGAGCAGAGGGAAGAGATGATAGGATGGAAGAGGAGAGAGTAGTGGGAGAGAGAGAGCGAAGGTTGCGGCGGCGCGTTACCATCTGTGTAGGGGCAGAGTGAGTAGTGTTGGAGGAGAGCGAGAGAGAAAAGGATACAAAGTAGTGGTCGGAGACATGGAGGGGAGTTGCAGTGAGATTAGTAGAAGAGCAACATCTAGTAAAGATGAAGTCAAGCGTATTGCCTGCCTTGTGAGTAGGGGGGGACGGTGAGAGGGTGAGGTCAAAAGAGGAGAGGAGTGGAAAGAAGGAGGCAGAGAGAAATGAGTCAAATGTAGACGTAGGGAGGTTGAAATCCCCCAAAACTGTGAAGGGTGAGCCATCCTCAGGAAAGGAACTTATCAAGGCGTCAAGCTCATTGATGAACTCTCCAAGGGAACCTGGAGGGCGATAGATGACAAGGATATTAAGCTTAAATGGGCTAGTGACTGTGACAGCGTGGAATTCAAATGAGGAGATAGACAGATGGGTTAGGGGAAAAATTGAGAATGACCACTTGGGAGAGATGAGGATTCCTGTGCCACCACCCCTCTGACCAGATGCTCTCGGGGTATGCGAGAACACATGGTCAGACGAGGAGAGAGCAGTAGGAGTAGCAGTGTTTTCAGTGGTAATCCATGTTTCCGTCAGCGCCAGGAAGTCGAGGGACTGGAGGGTAGCATAGGCTGGGATGAAGTCAGCCTTGTTGGCAGCAGAACGGCAGTTCCAGAGGCTGCCTGAGACCTGGAACTCCAGGTGTGTGGTGCGTGCAGGGACCACCAGGTTAGAGAGGCAGCAGCCACGCGGTGTGAGGCGTTTGTGTAGCCTGTGCGGAGAGGAGAGAACAGGGTGGTGTCAATGATCTCAAACAGCATGACTGCTCAGATCAATGACCTCAAACAGAAAAGAAAGGAGATGGAGTCAACAAGAAAGGAGATGGACACAACAAGAAAGGAGATGGAGTCAACAAGAAAGGACCACCTTTTCAAACTGTAGACACCACCTGGTGATACTGGAGACACCACCTGGTCATACTGGAGACACCACCTGGTCAAACTGGAGACACCACCTGGTCAAACTGGAGACACCACCTGGTGATACTGGAGACACCACCTGGTGATACTGGAGACACCACCTGGTGATACTGGAGACACCACCTGGTCAAACTGGAGACACCACCTGGTGATACTGGAGACACCACCTGGTCATACTGGAGACACCACCTGGTCATACTGGAGACACCACCTGGTGATACTGGAGACACCACCTGGTGATACTGGAGACACCACTTGGTCTCACTGGAGACACCACCTGGTGATACTGGAGATACCACCTGGTCTCACTGGAGACACCACCTGGTGATACTGGAGACACCACCTGGTGATACTGGAGACACCACCTGGTGATACTGGAGACACCACCTGGTGATACTGGAGACACCACCTGGTGATACTGGAGACACCACCTGGTCTCACTGGAGACACCACCTGGTGATACTGGAGACACCACCTGGTGATACTGGAGACACCACCTGGTGATACTGGAGACACCACCTGGTGATACTGGAGACACCACCTGGTCTCACTGGAGACACCACCTGGTGATACTGGAGACACCACCTGGTCTCACTGGAGACACCACCTGGTCTCACTGGAGACACCACCTGGTGATACTGGAGACACCACCTGGTGATACTGGAGACACCACCTGGTCTCACTGGAGACACCACCTGGTCATACTGGGGTCGGTGACAGTCACACACATTCCAAGGTTAAAACCTCAAACGTAAACAGTTGTTCACACACACACTTTTCATCATGCAGGAAGCTCTGACAGGTTTTGTGCAGAAGCTTTGAAGAAGTCATTGAACACTGGAGGAACAAGGATCCTATCAGCTCCCAAAATGCAAGTTTTAGAGGAATGTGAAAAATCCTCCATTGCACAAGCAAGGAAAAGTTCAGTGGATGACAGTAAAAGAGACTAGAAGCTGACCACAAAGCCTGTGAGGCATTCTAGAGACCCTATGTGCCAAACTCTCCTCCAACATCACAAGCAATGGGTGGCAAAAGAAACTTGACCGAACTTGACCACGACCCCTCTGAGGCATTCATGCAAATGATGGCACAAAACCCAGCACCAACATCACAAGCTTGACCTCCTATTGAGTACAGGATCCCAACAGGGAGACCAAACCATGGTGCACCAAGGCTGCATTCTGCAAGCAACCACATACAACCACAGCAACAGCCACTAACACCCACAGATGGAGCTAATGTGCAAGCAACTCAAAGTGAGGGTTCCCACCAGGCTAATGCTACTAGCCGACAAGCTAAATGCTACCAGCTATCATGCTAATGCTACTAGCAATCAATATTCTCTGACCAATGCTATCCAAAGACAGAATGACATCACTGAATTTCTGATAAAACAGCAACAGCTCTCTCTACTGAATGTATCTCACCAGAGAAAGCATCCTAGCGAGAGAAACAGCGCCCCCTCTGACTCAGTATGTGTAGGCCATCTATCTGATGCTGTCTGGTCAGAAAGAGTATGACATTGTTGCCGCCCTGAGCATTGAATGCAAGGGAAGCCAGCGAGCATTTGGCCTCCCTTCATTTAAAAAAAGTATAAAATAATAGCCAATCTGCGTTGAGCTAAACTGAGTGAGCTCAACTGTGGATGGTCCTGGCGTACCAAAACAAAGTGTCAAGTGAAGCCAGGTTGGAATTGGCGTCAATCCGATCAAATCACATTGAGAGCATGCGTCATTGACAGAAACAACTTGAATTTTTGCATCTCGTTGTGTTGTTGTCCTCCATTGGCTAGCTAGCTAACTAAAATTGTCCCTTTCCTAAATTAGCCATGGATGGAGATAGGGATTTGAACTTGTGGTTTTACTTAATTCTCTGTACTGGCCAATGGCTATAACAACTATTCTGATCCAACCATTAATTAATACCCCTGGCCTGATAGGATGTAAGTTCAACATGTAGCTAGATGTAGTATGCTAATGTTAACTAGCTGGCCTGATAGGATGGAAGTTCAACATGTAGCTAGATGTAGTATGCTAATGTTAACTAGCTGGCCTGATAGGATGGAAGTTCAACATGTAGCTAGATGTAGTATGCTAATGTTAACTAGCTGGCCTGATAAGATGGAAGTTCAACATGTAGCTAGATGTAGTATGCTAATGTTAACTAGCTGACCTGGCGTATTGTTGCCCATGAAAGGAAGTTAGGCTAGAGAGCAAGCATTTTAGGCAGGGAGCCTAGGACAACAAAAACTAAAAGCGTGTACTGTATGACAGAGTCAAAGACAGTTTAGGCAACATGAAAGAGGAGGATGGCATTGGCGTTTCTCTACAAGTAGGGTGAGTCAACATATTTTTCTACTTGCACGCGCACACACACACAAATCTGAACGATGGCCAACCACATCATAATTAGCTTACGTTGATTGGACTAAATTGTTTTTGGTATCTTTTAGTTGTCACTGTATTAGACTAAGCAGAGGTGATTTGATGATATTGAAATGTTGAAGTTGAAATGGTGCTGGAATAGTGGAGGCAGCTCCTGTTTTCTTTGGGACTTGCGGTAACTCTCTGTGGTTCTAAATCAATAGTTGTTTAGTGGTCCGAAAATGTCAGAAACATGAACTTGCTTGACCATGCTGTAGGTAGGCCGGGGCTCTCCAACCCTGTTCCTGGTAGTGATGGTTATTACAATATTCAAATATCTCAACAGACATTAGTATTGGATAACTTGGGAGATAAACTAAATAGGCATATTGTTTTTGTTTGTTTAATATGAAATAAAACTCTGTGACATTGCTACATATCCTACAAGACAATTACAGTTGAAGTCGGACGCTTACATACACCTTAGCCAAATACATTTAAACTCAGTTTTTCACAATTCCTGACATTTAATTTCCCTGTCTTCGGACAGTTAGGATCACCACTTTATTTTAAGAATGTCAAATGTCAGAATAATAGTAGAGAGAATTATTTCTTTCAGCTTTTATTTCTTTCATCACATTCCCAGTGGGTCAGAAGTTTGCATACACTCAATTAGTATTTGGTAGCATTGCCTTTGTAACAGTTTTGCTTCCGTCCCTCTCCTCGCCCCTACCTGGGCTTGAACCAGGGACCCTCTGCACACATCGACAACAGTCACCCTCGAAGCACCGTTAAGGTCTCAGAGCAACTACTTCAAGGTCTCAGAGGGAGTGACGTCACCGATTGAAACGCTACTAGCGCGCACCGCTAACTAGCTAGCCATTTCACACCGGTTACACCTTTAAATTGTTTAACTTGGGTCAAATATTTCGGGTAGCCTTCCACAAGCTTCCCACAATAAGTTGGGTGAATTTTGGCCCATTCCTCCTGACAGAGCTGGTATAACTGAGTCAGGTTTGTAGGCCTCCTTGCTCGCACACGCCTTTTCAGTTCTGCCCACAAATGTTCTATAGGATTGAGGTCAGGGCTTTGTGATGGCCGATCCAATACCTTGACTTTGTTGTCCTTAAGCCATTTTGCCACAACTTTGGAAGTATGCTTGGGGTCATTGTCCATTTGGAAGACCCATTTGCGACCAAGCTTTAACTTCCTGATTGATGTCTTGAGATGTGGCTTCAATGTATGAAAAATGTATGCACTCACTAACTGTAAGTCGCTCTGGATAAGAGCGTCTGCTAAAAAATGACTAAAATGTAAAATAAAAAAATATATCCACATAATTTTCCTTCCTCATGATGCCATCTATTTTGTGAAGAGCACCAGTCCCTCCTACAGCAAAGCACCCCCACAGCATGATGCTGCCACCCCCGTGCTTCACGGTTGGGATGGTGTTCTTCGGCTTGCAAGCCACCCCAGGTTATGTCGATATAGGACTTGCTTTACTGTGGATATAGATACTTTTGTACCTGTTTCCTCCAGCATCTTCACAAGGTCCTTTGCTGTTGTTCTGGAATTGATTTGCACTTTTCGCACCAAAGTACGTTCATCTCTAGGAGACAGAACGCGTCTCCTTCCTGAGCGGTATGACGGCTGCGTGGTCCTATGGTGATAATATTTGCGTACTATTGTTTGTACAGATGAACGTGGTACCTTCAGGCGTTTGGAAATTGCTCCCAAGGATGAACCTGTCAAGTTGCGTCAATTCAAATCTGGTATTTGGGACAAAAGAGGTCAATACACGTCTTCTAAATAGACTAGTATTTTAATTAATGCAAAACCATAAAATAAAATACAATACAAACAAAAAGAATCACACTTTTATTAAAAGGCCATAATGATACTAAAAAATAAAAACCCTCAGTCCTTCCATCTACACCTAACTTGTACTGAGTTGGCTACAAGTCACCCAGGAACTTCAAACCCTCACAAAAGGAAAGACAAACATTCACAATGGTTAACTTGATTAATAAAGCATAAAACACAGGATTAATAGAACACAAAACACAAGATTATTAAAACATAAAACACAAACAGGGAAGTACATTTTGGCCCCCTTTAGACACCCTCTAGGGTGTCACTCCTCCAAGTCTGGTAGGTCATATCCTTCATTCCTTAGGTTGGAGTCCGGGATTGGGCCGTATCTCACCATCTGTTGGGAAACCACCTTTTCCATCTCCTTTCTCACCAACCCTCAGACACAGGAAATAAGACAACATCCACAAAGAACAAGTATACCCATAGAAGCTATAACTTCACCCAGAATAGTTACAACAATAGTTTTCCATTTACCAAATATGTTATCAAACCAACCGTTTATGGAGCTATCAATACCAGAGTTCTCAGCCAGTTCGTTCACCAACGTGGTGAGTCCCTGAAGCGCTTTGGTCACGGACCCGTCCGGTGCTGTATTGTTTGAGGATGAAAGTACAGCACATATATCCAAACAGAACACAAACCCCGTCCCGCTCAGCCAAAAGCATATCTAAAGCTATTCTATTCTGTCATGTCATTAAGCTAGTTGCCGCTGTCTGCTCAGCTAATCCCTTTATTGCATCACGAGTGTGGTTTATAAATCTTTGCTGGTTATAGTAAATATAATTAATCCAATCTACGTTTTTGTTAATTGTTGACCACCAGAAAATACTTGATTCAAACCCAGCTGCGATCTGATTCCTAGCTTTGAATTCTTCTGGAACCCCTCGAGGTACTGCTATCCCATCAATATATATATCCTTTCATCAAAGGATCCCGGGAGGAGGTCCCACTTTCTACGTGACAACTCACCAGTCTCTGACACGTTTGATTGTTTGCATATGTAGGTGAGTTCACAATCTGTTATCACCACACAACCATCAGATGTGAGCACGGGCCTGGTTTTGGTTCCTAAAATCCTCTGGCTGCAACAAAGAGGAGAGATTAGTCATGGTCTCTTTAGTTGTGATATTCTCTGTGTGGGAGCAGGAGCTAAGATGCCCTACCCTGTATCCTCTCTTACTAGTCCTAGAAAAACAATAAGAATCCCCTGTGACTTCAAACGGAGGCAACCTAGGTCGGGGTGACTTTGTTATCGGGGGATACAGATAGTGCAAGTTACCTTAAGACTCCTTCACCACATTCCCAGGTGGCTTGAACAATTTAATAATGGAGGATAAACCTGACAGAGAGTCAAAGCCTGTCAAGGGGAACGGAGTAGTTGTTAACCTTGGTTTGGCTGTCCCACAGGCATAACAGTCCTCTTTAGACATAGTTCTTGCCGTATACTGAATCCATTCCAACCACAGGTTAGGATCCCTATACCCCGTCTCCACCTGTACTACTTCCTTCAGGTCTATAGTTTGCACTATCTTCACCACGGCCCCGGTCTCACTACCTCCCTCAGAGAGGTTTACTCTATAGGGTGCCCCAGTTGAAGAGGATATCTCACTTGTCAGGTCTGTAACCTGTTTTAGCGTAATTCGGACTTTCAGACAGTACCTACCCTTATATGGGTCGCACTGCCATTTCTGGTAATTCCCTACTTTCACAATACTACACCTGTCCTTAAACTGTGTATGGAGATTGACATATCCCCCCCCCCCCCCCCCCCCCCCGCTTGGTATGAGTAACTACATAGTCCCAGGATGTACATGGTGACATACATATGGTGATGTCCTTCCCTAAAGTCCCTAGTACTTCCCCTTTCCCTACGTCTAGCTGTCTCCTATGCCTTCGTAGACTGTGCTCAGGTATTATTTTATCAACTTGTGTTAGGTTAACTACTACTTCTGGCTGATCAGGAGGGTTTGAGTGTGTTAGGAATATGGCCCCCACAATCAGACAGCTACCTACCGTCGGGAGACCTGTGAATCCCCACCCTCGCCCTGAGAACATGTCAGACGCCAGAGGCCAACCCATTGCTTTACCTTCTATCGAACTCACACAGGGATGATCAGACAGGGTAAGGGAATCTTCGTTAAGGAGCCAACCCCCGAGCCCTAGTGGTGATCGGTTCTTTCTCCTAACTCTGTGTTTGTTCATCAGGTGTAACTGGGTTTACCTTTTTGCAGTGTGTGACATGCACCCAGGTGAATCTAATAGGACTTGATAGGGCCCTTCCCAACAGGCCTGCTTCCAGTTTTTCTTCTTTTAGAGACTGGATCCACACCCAGTCTCCTGGTTAGATAGAGTGGGTCACCTTCTCCTTTAGTTCACCTGTGGGGCACAAAACCTACGACATACGGGTGTGGTTAATAAACTATCTTCACACATACATGTTCAGCTCTCAATTTCTAATCTTTTTTTTTTTTTTAAGTATTTTGTCCTCTCCTTACATTCCCGGAAAGGTATGAATGAAGTAAGTTTTGACTTTTTATTGACACTCTAAAATCTCTTAGAAGGTTTAGATGATAGCATGGACACAATCATTAGTTAAAAAAAAGTGGTATGACTTTTCTGGACCCCTTATCCCAGGGGCTAAAGGTCCCGACGCTTCTGAGCATGTGCGGGATTCTCTGCTTACTCACAGTCTCTGCTCTACTCGTAGAGAACAAGCTACTCTGAATGGTGAATGGTGCTTGTTCAATAAAGTTAGATCAAAGCTGAATCAATGTCTGCAACATCACATTATGATAGTATTGTACATAACAGAATCGAATATAATAGCATAGTGTAACGTTACTGTAAGACAACTACTGCATTTCTTATGAGATTTTTAGATTGTGCGAATGGTCACTTTTTTTTTTCATGCGGCCACAAATCAACAGTGCGCGCCACTAGGCAAAATGTAGGCTACAGTTTTTATTAACGCCATCTCCTCCAAATTTGCGCACCGCACATACCGGTATGAAAAATGTATGCACTCACTAACTGTAAGTCGCTCTGGATAAGAGCGTCTGCTAAATGACTAAAATGTAAATGTAAATGTATATTTATTATTTAATCCTACCATCTCCTACCATACCATCCATCCCCCATTTGACACATGATTTGCCCATGTGTCAATATTACCACCTACCTAAACAATCACTTAGGTAATATTGGTAATTCATTATCCAATTGCCATCCCATAGTATACTAAACATTACCATTATTCTAAATATTTCATAAATGTTAGTTATCCCAAGTGTTCATTAAGTCCTCATGACATTCATTCTCATAAGAAATCATATATACCCCAAACTCAGCCAAAACCTAAAAAACTCCATAAAATTCACAGTGTGTTCCTCTAAGACCTATCACCCTTGACCTGCTGAAAACCCAATTTGAAAAATAACAACCACAAATAGCCAGGCCTCACTTAATTTGGTAGCTCACTTTTATGACCTAAATACTGCCTAACTTCACTACTGCTCCCCTAGCCCTTGGCAACATTCCAACGAGATGAGCTAATCTCTTTCTCCTGGTTATAATCTAAAGATGGGAGTACACACAAAACATGATACAGATATCCCCAGTCTTAACCCATCAATAATTGTTTGTATCAATCTAATTCCTCATAACTAATCCATAAAACCACTCAAAATTCCTCGAGTATACAATGATTATTTAATTGATTACCCTAACTCTGCTTCATGTGATCTCATCTCAAATGATCCATTATCAATCATTTGTTCAACCCCCTAGGAAAATCTGTCTCCCCTTCTATTGTTCCTGTCCCCCCTGTAAATGTCATATTTCAGTTTTTAGCCAATACAATCACGGTTACATCAAAAGTAATGCAATGTCTATATATTAGGGTGTAAGGTAAATTATTCCTGTTTTCTTTTTTCAGCTAAACATTTTATATCCCTCAATTAATAGTATTTTCTCCCTAACAAATCCAGAACCCACCACAGGCTGGCGCTATTCCCCCAGCACAACAGCCAATGCCACTTGCATCCCCGTAACCAAAATAAATTATCGTTCTAAAATGTACCAACTATTTATATTTTCCCGCTAACCCATTTCAGTTGGCTATTCAATTTCTTTAACTGTTCTCTCTGATTAGGCCCTAATTAATAAAACAAATACTTGTTATCGTTGATAAGCATACATTTAATGATGTTCCTATCATTTGAACTCTCTCTCACCCCTCCCCTTGCTCCTTCGGGGAAAGCGCATGGGGACCTTGTAACATATTTTCATAGACCTTTCTAGAATACTTCTACTTAAGCTATCTAATTCAACTGTTCACATTTCTCAATCCACATAGTAATCTAGGTATATAGCCCCAATGCGAAAGCTTTGCCCACTGTCCCTACCTGTTTTCGAACCAGGAACCCTCTACATACATCACCAGTTACTCCACACCATCTGCGATGCTTTCAAAGCACGCCAAACAACGACAACTTCCATGTCGCACAACCAGCCACGTCATCACGCCACGTCATCACGCCACGTCATCACGCCACGTCATCACGCCACGTCATCACGCCACGTCTAGCCAGCCCTCTCATCTCAAACACCCTAGTAGGAAAAATAAAACACACTCTCTAACAGCGTTCTGCATTTACCTCTATCATCGGGTTTAAAAACTAACGTAACAACATTAACCATCCTCTATTGCTGTAGTAACGTCTTGTTTGGTTCAGTTTATTTATTACGGAGTGTCCATAATACTATAATAATACATAATCAAATTCCCCTCATACATACAGATTTCCCCTTATGCCATTGAAATGCCAAATAAACCATAATAGTTCAATGGAGCCCCCTATTGGCTCTCCCTACCTATACATTACTTCCATAACCACTTTAGTTATGGTCCGATTACCCATTAAACCTTATCACATGATCAAACAACGGCACAACCTTAAACTCATATGGGGCGGCAGGCAGCTTAGTGACCAATAGCGCCGCGCCAACAACCGAGAGGTCGCCGGTTCCAATCCCCGAGCCGACCAGGCAAAAAATCTGCCGATGTGCCCTCGAGCAAGTCACTCAACCCCAATTGCTAAATATTCTCTACTTTATCACCCATGACGTACGTCTACGTTCGGGTGAGCAAGCCCGTACATACACATCGTTATAAATGTATAGGTACCTCTCAAACAATCGCCCCGTGGTGTTCCCAGCCAACTCCCAGTCTATCATGGCTCCAAAAGCCACACTTTCGCTGTCTCCAGCCCCTCCCCTTGCAACTCTCTCTTCCTCTCCTCTGGGAGTAGGCTCTTTTGAGGAGCTGTTTTTTGTTTTAGTGTTTTCAATATTCTGCAGTTAATTATTTAAATCAAATCATTCCCACCTAATTAGTTAAAGTTGGTGCATGTTTATATTTCAACGATAAACCGAATTATTTCAGTCGAATTGTTTAACCAGTATTTTGCAGGGTCAAAACATCAAACGTTACATCAAATAATCAAACAAAAAGCCTCAACCCAAGCACCTAAAACCAGTATTATGCTATGTCTAACACCAAACGCCACAGTTCAATCATATCAGCTCAAACGTTTCAGTTCAGTCACACAATTCATCACTTTAGCTTTATGTTCCTAATTGTTATTAACGGGTTATATGGTTTAAGCAACCACAAACCCAACAGTTATCCCCAAATTATACAGTTTGGACAGCCACAGACGTCTTTTGATTCCCAATTAGTTTTCTATCAAGGTATACAGGTTTATCATTCACACTCTCATGCATACGACAACACTCGCACTGTCTAACTTTTTATAGTACCTCATATGGGTGTCTTTTGTTAACGTTTGCACAATTTAAACTTTATTTCCTAATTGTAATTCTCATTATTTACTGTTTTAAAATATTGTTTGTATTCCCAGCCAAAATGGTACACAGTTATTACACAGTTAAATGTAGTATACAGTTATCACACAGCAAAAATAGTACACAGTTATCGCACTCACTCACAATACACAGTCATAATCCTATCACACAGTCAAATATGTCACACAGTCATAAATGACACACTTACACTCCACACACAATCTATTTGGGCACACAGCCTCCTCTACTATCTTCAAAATACTCCACTGAACCTAGCCGTACCCTCGAAGTTACGGACCATGCCAGTCGCTAGTATTTATCTAAAATTTCCCGAACCCAGCCGTATCCTTGAAGTTACGGACCTTGCCGGTGTAATTCTTCGAACCTAGTCGTACTGACGTAGTTACGAACCTTGCCGATAGCAATTACTTAAGTCAATTATTCCCTGTATCTCCGAACCTAGCCGTATTCTCGCAGTTACGGACCTTGCCGATAGATGTCAGTAAGCTCCCTCACGACGCCAGGACAGCGGAGTCACTCACCACCTTCCGGAGACATTTGAAACCCCACCTCTTCAAGGAATACCTGGGATAGGATAAAGTAATCCTTCTACCCCCCCCCCCCAAAAAAAAAAAAAAATTGGAAAGTGGTTATCCCACTGGCTATAGGGTGAATGCACCAATTTGTAAGTCGCTCTGGATAAGAGCGTCTGCTAAATGACGTAAATGTGCCCTTGAGCAAGGCACTTAACCCTACTTGCTCCTGTAAGTCGCTCTGGATAAGAGCGTCTGCTAAATGACTAAAATGTAAATGTATGTCTCCTGAACCTAGCCGTACTCCACAGTTACGGACCTTGCCGGTAGCACAAATACTCTATGGTACCATGGTTTAACATCACATTCACCAAAGGTTTGCATGTCACAATATTTTGCTTATCTACTCATAATAGTTTCATAATTTAGTTCACTTACATCAGACAGGTGTTTCACAAAATTAATTTGGATAAAGCCAATGTGCAGAACTTTAGTTATATAACAATAGGTGTCTGCTTAACTTTTTTTAGTAGTCCGGACTCTTTGTGAAACACACCGTCCAATGACAGAGATGACCAATGGGCCGGACAATACCCAGCGAAGGCCCTCTACCAGATCACGTCGGAGGTCACCAATTGTCAAGTTGCGTCAATTCAAATCTGGTATTTGGGACAAAAGAGGTCAATACACGTCTTCTAAATAGACTAGTATTTTAATTAATGCAAAACCTTCAATGGTAAATATGATGTTCGTATATACGGGTCCACTGAAATACCACGCAGGGCACTCAGAGAACTAATCCATTGTTATGAGTTCTCCTTAAAATACTCTGACAGAGATAGTTCCCGCTCCCTGCTGGGCCTATCAGAGTAGAGACTGAGCGTGGTTTAGACTTACTCAGCCAATCCGTTGGCGCACCGGCTGGTCCCAGCCCCTTGGCGCTCCACCGTTGCACACTGTTGCCAGGCATAAGTTCTTATCATAACAACCTGTAGAGCCAGCTCCCATAGACACCATTCCTACGTCCAAGGACGGTTCACAGATCACAAAGAAGCAGTGTAGTATAGTATTTGGAGACACAAAATCTTATATTTTCCTACTCCCTAAAACAGCTCCTCACATTAATCACAGCATGTTAGGTGAAACAATTTATATCAGTACAGTACAGACCTTTTATGCTTTAATCATTAATGCATTCTTTCTAAGTTAGTCATCCCATCCATTTATGAGAATAATAAATCCCCACAAACCAGACTTGTGGAGGTCTACAATTTTTTTTCTGAGGTCTTGGCTGATTTCTTTTGATTTTCCCATGATGTCAAGCAAAGAGGCACTGAGTTTGAAGGTAGGCCTTGAAATACATCCATTGGTACACCTCCAATTGACTCAAATGATGTCAATTAGCCTATCAGAATCTTCTAAAGCCATGACATCATTTTCTGGAATTTTCCAAGCTGTTTAAAGGCACAGTCAACTTAGTGTATGTAAACTTCTGACCAACTGGAATTGTGATACAGTGAATTATAAGTGAAATAATCTGTCTGTAAACAATTGTTGGAAAAATTACTTGTCATGCACAAAGTAGATGTCCTAACCGACTTGCCAAAACTATAGTTTGTTAATAAGACATTTGTGGAGTGATTGAAAAACGAGTTTGAATGACTCCAACCTAAGTGTATGTAAACTTCCGACTTCAACTGTACATTTAACATTTTTATAAAAACATTTTTACGAGTGCGCCCCATAAAAAAAGACACCCGTTTCACACATGTAGCTGGTTGTTATTGTCAGTCAAAGCTGCGTTACAGTCAGAGGCTCCTTGTGTATGTATCCTGAGTGGCGCAGTGGTCTAAGGCACTGCATCGCAGTGCTAGCTGTGCCACTAGAGATCCTGGTTCGAATCCAGGCTCTGTCGTAGCCGGCCGTGACCGGGAGACCCATGGGGCGGCGCACAAGTCGTCCAGGGTAGGGGAGGGAATGGCCGGCAGGGATGTAGCTCAGTTGGTAGAGCATGGCGTTTGCAATGCCAGGGTTGTGGGTTCGTTTCCCACAGGGGGCCAGTATAAATAAATATACACTAACTGTAAGTCGCTCTGGATAAGAGCGTCTGCTAAATGACTGTAAATGTAAAAAGTGGGAGATTTCTAATCAATGCAAAATGTAATTAAAATTACTGAATGAAGTTAGCTAAATGAGAAGGAGTAGACTACAATGATCAACCAACAGGTAGGCTGTTGTTTCATATGAATGGAGTTGTCATAGACAAGGACGCCTCAAAATATCCTCAATTATCCTCCACTTCAGCTGGCTACTGTAGCTGGCTACTGTAGCTAGCTTCTTTACAAGGATTTGATGCAGTCAAAACAGGCACTACCAGATGGTTTGATAGATAACCTATGGCAGAAACAAGTCAAACCAGGCCCTACCAGATGGTTTGATAGATAACCTATGGCAGAAACAAGTCAAAACAGGCCCTACCAGATGGTTTGATAGATAACCTATGGCAGAAACAAGTCAAACCAGGCCCTACCAGATGGTTTGATAGATAACCTATGGCAGAAACAAGTCAAAACAGGCCCTACCAGATGGTTTGATAGATAACCTATGGCAGAAACAAGTCAAAACAGGCCCTACCAGATGGTTTGATAGATAACCTATGGCAGAAACAAGTCAAACCAGGCCCTACCAGATGGTTTGATAGATAACCTATGGCAGAAACAAGTTGGTCTTTAACAGCGCAAGTCGGTCTGGCTACTTTCTCCCTCCGTGCCACACATACTGTCACACACACCGGCCCCTGCTCCTCTCTCCCCCCTCAAGAGCGCAAATTAAACTTGAGCGCTTTCAAGTCTGACTTTGAGCGAGCAGAACATCATTGTCACAGATCAAAAATAAAAATTTCTTAAACAGTACATGTAGAATTGTAAGCAAGGAAACGTGATTCAAATGTGTAAAAATATGTATTTGAACATATTCAATTGTCCACCAGCAATAGTCACTTGTCATGTTTTTTCGCTCTCAATTTCTCAAATTGCTCTCTCAAGTCCTGAAACCTTTGGGTTTGGATTTTAGGCTGATGGGGGCCGGGGGTACAGGCGGGTGCGTGTCTAGAAACCTTACAACTAACAACTTCCTGCCACTGGCCAGTCCAGTGTTGTGATTGGCTATTATGAGCCTTCTGTTTGCGATGCACTGCAAGAGCCGTCTGTTTAGCTAGCAAGCCGGGTTGAGCTGTACGCGTCGAATGACTTGGGAAACCCCCGTTACAAATAAGTCAATTAAAAATAAATTCATTAGGCCCTAATCTATGGATTTCACATGACTGGTTAGGGTCGCAGCCATGGCTGGGCATAGGCCCACCCACTGTGGAGCCAGGCCCAGACAGTCAGAATGAGTCCCCCCCCCCACAAAAGGGCTTTATTACAGACAGAAATACTCAGTTTCATCAGCTGTGTGGGTGGCTGGTCTCAGACGATCCCACAGGGGAAGAAGCTGGATGTGGAGGTCCTGGGCTGGCGTGGTTACATGTGGTCTGCGGTTCTGAGGCCGGTTGGACGTACTGCCAAATTCTCTAACTACGTTGGAGGCGGCTTATGGTAGAGAAATTAACATTAAATTCTCTGGCAACAGCTCTGGTGGACACAATGGTGTAAAGTACTTATGTAAAAATACTTGAAAGTAGTACTTAAGTAGTTTTTTGGGGTATCTGTACTTTATTTACTATTTATATGGTTTGACAACTTTTACTTCACTATTCCTAAAGAAAATTATGTACTTTTTACTCCATACATTTTCCCTGATACCCAAAAGTACTCATTACATTTTGAATGCTTAGCAGGACAGGAAAATTGTCTAAGTCACACACTTATGAAGAGAACATCCCTGGTCATCTCTACTGCCTCTGATATGGCAGAATCACTAAACACATGCTTCGTTTGTAAATTATGTCTGAGTGTTGGAGAATGCCCCTGGCTAGCCGTAAATTATGTCTGAGTGTTGGAGAATGCCCCTGGCTGATGTCTGAGTGTTGGAGAATGCCCCTGGCTGATGTCTGAGTGTTGGAGAATGCCCCTGGATGATGTCTGAGTGTTGGAGAATGCCCCTGGATGATGTCTGAGTGTTGGAGAATGTCCCTGGATGATGTCTGAGTGTTGGAGAATGCCCCTGGATGATGTCTGAGTGTTGGAGAATGCCCCTGGATGATGTCTGAGTGTTGGAGAATGCCCCTGGATGATGTCTGAGTGTTGGAGAATGCCCCTGGCTATCCGTAAACTGTCAAATAAGAAAATGGTACTGCCTGGTTTGCTTTATAAAAGGAATTTAAAAAATATTTATACTTTTGATACTTAAGTATATTTAAAACCAAATACGGTAAGACTTTTACTCAAGTAGTATTTTACTGGGTGACTCACTTTTACTTGAGCCATTTTCTATTAAAAGGTATCTTTATTTTTACTCAAATATGACTGGGTATTTTTCCACCACTGGGTGGACATTCCTGCAGTCAGCGTGCCTCAAAACTTAAGACATCTGTGGCATTGTGTTGTGACAGAACTGCACATTTTAGAGTGGCCTTTTATTGTCCCCAGCACAAGGTGCACCTGTGTAATGATCACACTGTTTAATCAGCTTCTTGATATGCCACACCTGTCAGGTGGATGGATTATCTTGGCAAAGGAGAAATGCTCACTAACAGGGACGTAAACATATTTGTTCACAAATTTGAGAGAAATAAGCTTTTTGTGCGTATGGAACATTTCTGGGATCTTTTATTTCAGCTCATGAAACATGGGACCAACACTTCACATGTTGCGTTTATATTTCTGTTCAGTATATGAAGACATAAAGGGGAGAATCTGCTACCTGCTACAGTTCATAACCAGTCCCAAATAATACAATGGAAACGGATATGATAAACCAGCTCAACTCAGGTTAACATGTCAGAATCAGATTTATTCACTAAATACATTCAGATGAAGAATTTCCACAGATCCACATACAGCGCATTCGGAAAGTATTCAGACCCCTTGACTTTCTCCACATTTTGTTACGTTACAGCCTTACTCTAATATGGATTAAATTAATTTGATGAATAACGCAAAGTCCGATGGCACGCAGGAAGAAACTGTTCAGGTGGTGGAAGGTTTTGGCCGTGATTGACCTCTACCGTTTGACAGAGGGGAGTCTTTGGAAGAGGGGGTGGAAGGGGTCGGCGATGATCTTTCCTGCCCGCTTCCTTGCCCTGGAGTCGTGCAGGACCTCGATGGAGGGCAGGTTTTGCCATCTACTACAAGTGGTGTATGTTCTATTTTTATTGGCAAACGTAACTTGCAACATGGCCTTTAACAGTTTTTAAATGAAGCCAGTAACACAAATAATTCATCTCAGTGATTGACAATATACAGTGTTGCATGTTAACTAACCAATGGCAGTGTTGCATGTTAACTAACCAATATACAGTGTTGCATGTTAACTCATTCAAGCTCCTTGGGTGCTGCCATGGAGTTACATTAGAAGTGCCCATCCAAGAAGGCTCAAGGTCATTGGCCACAGAAAATGATGTCCAATCACGTTATATCTACCGTAGCTTTGATTGGACTGATCATGTCAACATCATACTTTCAAATTCTTAGCTAGCAAGCTAGAGAAGCAGTCATCATCATGAATCAAGTAGACAATTTACTGGCAAATCCTTTTCAATCCTTGTCATATGTAGAGAAATTATAGATAAAATGTATTGGTGCTCATCGGCCATTGGACATAAACATTACACAACAAATTTGAAAATCGCATATTCAACAATGAGTGATTTGGAAGGAATCAGTGGCTAACTGCAAGCATTGCAAAGCAATCACTAGCCTGCTATTCAGTGGAGTGGATATGTGGTCCAAGTCTGGGTTCAAGGGTCTCTTTTCCAAACCTAAAAGGATAAACATTCAACATTGGCCATGCTGTCAATCCAGCATGACTTCTGCCACGGTAAAAACAACTGGAAACTCAGAAGTCTCAGACTTCAGTGAGTTCAAAACTGGGAACTCTGGAAAAAACGAGCTCCGACTGGGAAAATACGTTTTGAATGGTCATCCAACTTGGAATTCCAAGTCGGGAACTCGGGCCTCTTTCTAAAGCTCTGACCTGAAGATCACTGACGTAATTTGCCCTCAAGAAGGACCGCCACGCCTCCTTCTTCTTCTTCAAGTGAGCACAGCACAACAAGGTGAGTCCAAAAATGTATTGTATGCTGTTGCATAAATGATGTAATATGCCAGGGAGATATGTATACTGTAGCTAAGAAAGTAATACTAAGTGTATGTTGTGTAGTAAGCTGTTAGTAGCCCATGTGCCTCATCCTAGCTCATCACCCTAGCTCATCAACGGAGCTCATCCAGTTTATTCTATTTGAGAATGAGAACAAAAACAGGGCAGGAGAAGGTAGATGGTCATACATGTAGACAGACAGGGGCAGGAGAGGAGGCATGGTTCGGAAGGAGAGGAGGCATGGTTCGGAAGGAGAGGAGGCATGGTTCGGAAGGAGAGGAGGCAAGGTTCGGAAGGAGAGGAGGCATGGTTCGGAAGGAGAGGAGGCATGGTTCGGAAGGAGAGGAGGCATGGTTCGGAAGGAGAGGAGGCATGGTTCGGAAAGAGAGGAGGCATGGTTCGGAAGGAGAGGAGGCAAGGTTCGGAAGGAGAGGAGGCATGGTTCGGAAGGAGAGGAGGCAAGGTTCGGAAGGAGAGGAGGAAAGGTTCGGAAGGAGAGGAGGCATGGTTCGGAAGGAGAGGAGGCAAGGTTCGGAAGGAGAGGGGGCAAGGTTCGGAAGGAGAGGAGGCAAGGTTCGGAAGGAGAGGAGGCAAGGTTCGGAAGGAGAGGAGGCAAGGTTCGGAAGGAGAGGAGGCATGGTTCGGAAGGAGAGGAGGCATGGTTCGGAAGGAGAGGAGGCATGGTTCGGAAGGAGAGGAGGCATGGTTCGGAAGGAGAGGAGGCAAGGTTCGGAAGGAGAGGAGGCAAGGTTCGGAAGGAGAGGAGGAAAGGTTCGGAAGGAGAGGAGGCATGGTTCGGAAGGAGAGGAGGCAAGGTTCGGAAGGAGAGGAGGCATGGTTCGGAAGGAGAGGAGGCATGGTTCGGAAGGAGAGGAGGCATGGTTCGGAAGGAGAGGAGGCATGGTTCGGAAGGAGAGGAGGCATGGTTCGGAAGGAGAGGAGGCATGGTTCGGAAGGAGAGGAGGCATGGTTCGGAAGGAGAGGAGGCATGGTTCGGAAGGAGAGGGGGCAAGGTTCGGAAGGAGAGGAGGCATGGTTCGGAAGGAGAGGAGGCAAGGTTTGGAAGGAGAGGAGTCATGGTTCGGAAAGAGAGGAGGCATGGTTCGGAAGGAGAGGAGGCATGGTTCGGAAGGAGAGGGGGCATGGTTCGGAAGGAGAGGAGGCATGGTTCGGAAGGAGAGGAGGCATGGTTCGGAAGGAGAGGAGGCATGGTTCGGAAGGAGAGGGGGCATGGTTCGGAAGGAGAGGAGGCATGGTTCGGAAGGAGAGGAGGCATGGTTCGGACTGGCTCTACAGCTAACCTAATTACAATTGAGTTATTTTAGAGAGAGCTGCAGGCTGGGAGGTTTCTCATGTGGTGATGGGGGTATTGTTTTTCCCTCCAGAACATTCTTAGTTCCTTTAGTGGGAAGAGAACAGCTGATCCTTTACTCTACAGTAAATTACAGTCATACATATAATATCCAGTCCAGTTCCGCCATCTACTGTTCATTCATTGTAATTAACACTTTTTACATTTTAGCCACTTAACAGATCCAAAGGGACTTAGTTAGTGAGTGCAGACATTTTCTTACTTGTCCCCCGCAGGAATCGAACCCACAAACCTGGCGTTGCAAGTGCCATGCTCTACCAACTGAGCTACAGGAGACTATTATAACCAGCCATTAGAATTGTGTACCATAACTTAGTCTGTCAGCTGTTTTATCACTTTACACCATAACTAATTGCTTTTTACATTGCAAAACTCATTCCATTGTTACCATAAAAACAAACACACAAAAAGGTGCTTTGAAAGGAATTTAATTCCTAAACGTGTTTTACAATGAAAGCTGTGCAGATCAGTTTAGTCCAACCAGGAAGAAAATACCTTTACAAAATGAGTAGAGAAATACGTAAATATAATCTACCAGCTGATACAAAAATAAACTGAACATGAATGAAGGCTTGAACTTCATCGTTTCAAACAAGAGACAGAAAAACAGCAGAGAAAATATTTAACTGAACAAAATGTATCCCAATAGTAGCCTGTTCCCAGATCTGTGTCGTCTTGCCAGCTCCTATGGTCAGTCACACCACAACAACACAACACAAACAGATCTGAGACCAGGCTACTTTTCACTGACTGCCTCTATGTGCCAGGTAACAAAACAGAACTGTCCTAAAATCACAGAAAATACTAAAGTAAATCTGAAAACATTTAACTATTCTTATATTGTCAACAGGCCCAGTTAGTTATGAACCACAACACAGCAGTCCATCTTTGGCTGAATCATGATGCATGCATTCAGTTAATACTGCCTTTATATGTGATCACACGACACACCAAATATAAAATATTTTACAAAATAAGCTTGGGTGAAGTGTATATATATAAATTTATAAAAAAAAGCAATAGGAAATGTTTAAATAGATTATACTAAAGCTAAAGATGTAAAGAAAAAAAAAAAAAGTTTCCAGAGTGTTAGATATTGCACACCAGCCGCGTGGGGGGGGAGGAGGGAGGGAGGGAGGGGGTGAGGAGGGAGGGGGGAGGGGGTGAGGAGGGAGGGAGGGGGTGAGGAGGGAGGGGGGGAGGGAGGGGGTGAGGAGGGAGGGAGGGGGTGAGGAGGGAGGGAGGGGGTGAGGGTTAAGGTTGAGGAGGGAGGGAGGGGTTATGGAGGGAGGGGGTGAGGAATGAGGAAGGAGGGAGGGGGTGAGGGTTGAGGAGGGAGGGAAGTTTATGGAGAGAGAGGGGAGAGTTGAGGAGAGAGGGGGGAGAGTTGAGGAGAGAGGGGGGAGAGTTGAGGAGAGAGGGGGGAGAGTTGAGGAGAGAGGGGGGAGAGTTGAGGAGGGAGGGGGGGAGTTGAGGAGGGAGGGGGGAGAGTTGAGGGGGGAGAGTTGAGGAGGGAGGGGGGAGAGTTGAGGAGGGAGGGAAGTTTATGGAGAGAGAGGGGAGAGTTGAGGAGAGAGGGGGGAGGGGGGAGAGTTGAGGAGAGAGGGGGGAGAGTTGAGGAGAGAGGGGGGAGAGTTGAGGAGGGAGGGGGGGGGAGTTGAGGAGGGAGGGGGGAGGGGGGGAGAGTTGAGGGGGGAGAGTTGAGGAGGGAGGGGGGAGAGTTGAGGAGGGAGGGGGGAGAGTTGAGGAGGGAGGGGGGAGAGTTGAGGAGGGAGGGGGGGAGAGTTGAGGAGGGAGAGTTGAGGAGGGAGGGAGGGGTGTATGGAGCAGCCCAGACAGGACAGGACAGGACAGGACCTTCTCAGGGCTTTCTGCGCCTAAAACACAATCAACAACACATTACCAGAGTTACACTCACTTCAGAAATACACTGAGTATACAAACAGCAGGAACAGCTTCCTGATATTGTGTCCTTTGGGTGGTGGATCATTCTTGATACACACGGGAAACTGTTGAGCATGAAAAACCCAGCAGGGGTGCAGTTCTTGACACTCAAACCGGTGCGCCTGGCACCTACTACCATACCCCGTTCAAAGGGACTTCAATATTTTGTCTTTCTGAATGGCACACATACACAATCCATGTCTCAATTGTCTCAAGGATTTAAAAAATCCTTCTTTAACCTGTCTCCTCCCCTTCATCTACACTGATTGAAGTGGATTTAACAGGTGACATCAATAAGGGATCATAGCTTTCACCTGGATTCACCTGGTCAGTCTGTCACGGAAAGAGCAGGTGTTCCTAATGTTTTGTACACTCAGTGTATATTAATTTAGAAAACTTTCGGCGGACACTATTGACGGTATCACACATACACATTTGTCCAATAAAACCCTACAGAATAAATGATACTTACTTCTGATGTCCATGGTGCTGGTAGCCTGGACCCATGTTCGACCCAGCCCTCATCTCTATAGCCATAGAGCACTGGAACACACAACACACACAATGTGGAAGCTTCTAGAATGGTTGACGACAAGCAACTGCCTTCTTTGTTTTTACATCAACATAAAGTATCTTAACAGGGTGTTGGGTCACCACGAGACAGAACAGCTTCAATGCACCTTGGAATAGATTTGGATGATTCAGGTTCCAGACCAGTTAACTAGGCCTAAGACCCCTAGACATAATGATTCAGGTTCCAGACCAGTTAACTAGACTCAGGACCCCTAGACATAATGATTCAGGTTCCAGACCAGTTAACTAGGCCTAAGACCCCTAGACATAATGATTCAGGTTCCAGACCAGTTAACTAGGCCTAAGACCCCTAGACATAATGATTCAGGTTCCAGACCAGTTAACTAGACTCAGGACCCCTAGACATAATGATTCAGGTTCCAGACCAGTTAACTAGGCCTAAGACCCCTAGACATAATGATTCAGGTTCCAGACCAGTTAACTAGACTCAGGACCCCTAGACATAATGATTCAGGTTCCAGACCAGTTAACTAGGCCTAAGACCCCTAGACATAATGATTCAGGTTCCAGACCAGTTAACTAGGCCTAAGACCCCTAGACATAATGATTCAGGTTCCAGACCAGTTAACTAGACTCAGGACCCCTAGACATAATGATTCAGGTTCCAGACCAGTTAACTAGGCCTAAGACCCCTAGACATAATGATTCAGGTTCCAGACCAGTTAACTAGGCCTAAGACCCCTAGACATAATGATTCAGGTTCCAGACCAGTTAACTAGGCCTAAGACCCCTAGACATAATGATTCAGGTTCCAGACCAGTTAACTAGACTCAGGACCCCTAGACATAATGATTCAGGTTCCAGACCAGTTAACTAGGCCTAAGACCCCTAGACATAATGATTCAGGTTCCAGACCAGTTAACTAGACTCAGGACCCCTAGACATAATGATTCAGGTTCCAGACCAGTTAACTAGGCCTAAGACCCCTAGACATAATGATTCAGGTTCCAGACCAGTTAACTAGGCCTAAGACCCCTAGACATAATGATTCAGGTTCCAGACCAGTTAACTAGACTCAGGACCCCTAGACATAATGATTCAGGTTCCAGACCAGTTAACTAGACTCAGGACCCCTAGACATAATGATTCAGGTTCCAGACCAGTTAACTAGGCCTAAGACCCCTAGACATAATGATTCAGGTTCCAGACCAGTTAACTAGGCCTAAGACCCCTAGACATAATGATTCAGGTTCCAGACCAGTTAACTAGACTCAGGACCCCTAGACATAATGATTCAGGTTCCAGACCAGTTAACTAGACTCAGGACCCCTAGACATAATGATTCAGGTTCCAGACCAGTTAACTAGACTTAGGACCCCTAGACATAATGATTCAGGTTCCAGACCAGTTAACTAGACTCAGGACCCCTAGACATAATGATTCAGGTTCCAGACCAGTTAACTAGACTTAGGACCCCTAGACATAATGATTCAGGTTCCAGACCAGTTAACTAGGCCTAAGACCCCTAGACATAATGATTCAGGTTCCAGACCAGTTAACTAGACTCAGGACCCCTAGACATAATGATTCAGGTTCCAGACCAGTTAACTAGGCCTAAGACCCCTAGACATAATGATTCAGGTTCCAGACCAGTTAACTAGACTCAGGACCCCTAGACATAATGATTCAGGTTCCAGACCAGTTAACTAGACTCAGGACCCCTAGACATAATGATTCAGGTTCCAGACCAGTTAACTAGACTCAGGACCCCTAGACATAATGATTCAGGTTCCAGACCAGTGAGTGCAGCTAAATCAGTAGGCTTATTATGGGTTTTGTAACACTGGGAGTTGGCAAGACGGCACAAACCGACCAGGGACCAGACTAACCAGTCCAATAACCAGTGTAGTGAGTGAACCCTGCCTCTTACCCGGTCCTCCACATCTGTCCAGTCTCCCTCCATACGGTCGCCCCCCTGGGCAGTGTTGCCCTCTGAAGACCTCCTCTTACGGCTGAATGGAGGAACACACAGTGAGTGTTTTACATCAACTACATCAGACTACACAGAATCGCTGATCTTCACCTTATCGTTCTGGATCTACAGTGAGGGGGAAAAAGTATTTGATCCCCTGCTGATTTTGTACGTTTGCCCACTGACAAATAAATGATCAGTCTATCATTTTAATGGTAGGTTTATTTGAACAGTGAGAGACAGAATAACAACAAAAAAATCCAGAAAAACGCATGTCAAAAATGTTATAAATTGATTTGCATTTTAATGAGGGAAATAAGTATTTGACCCCCTCTCAATCAGAAAGATTTCTGGCACCCAGGTGTCTTTTATATCGGTAACGAGCTGAGATTAGGAGCACACTCTTAAAGCGAGTGCTCCTAATCTCAGTTTGTTACCTGTATAAAAGACACCTGTCCACAGAAGCAATCAATCAATCAGATTCCAAACTCTCCACCATGGCCAAGACCAAAGAGCTCTCCAAGGATGTCAGGGACAAGATTGTAGACCTACACAAGGCTGGAATGGGCTACAAGACCATCGCCAAGCAGCTTGGTGAGAAGGTGACAACAGTTGGTGTGATTATTCGCAAATGGAAGAAACACAAAATAACTGTCAATCTCCCTCGGCCTGGGGCTCCATGCAAGATCTCACCTCGTGGAGTTGCAATGATCATGAGAACGGTGATGAATCAGCCCAGAACTACACGGGAGGATCTTGTCAATGATCTCAAGGCAGCTGGGACCATAGTCACCAAGAAAACAATTGGTAACACACTACGCCGTGAAGGACTGAAATCCTGCAGCGCCCGCAAGGTCCCCCTGCTCAAGAAAGCACATATACAGGCCCGTCTGAAGTTTGCCAATGAACATCTGAATGATTCAGAGGAGAACTGGGTGAAAGTGTTGTGGTCAGATGAGACCAAAATCGAGCTCTTTGGCATCAACTCAACTCGCCGTGTTTGGAGGAGGAGGAATGCTGCCTATGACACCAAGAACACCATCCCCACCGTCAAACATGGAGGTGGAAACATTATGCTTTGGGGATGTTTTTCTGCTAAGGGGACAGGACAACTTCACCGCATCAAAGGGACGATGGACGGGGCCATGTACCGTCAAATCTTGGGTGAGAACCTCCTTCCCTCAGCCAGGGCATTGAAAATGGGTCGTGGATGGGTATTCCAGCATGACAATGACCCAAAACACACGGCCAAGGCAACAAAGGAGTGGCTCAAGAAGAAGCACATTAAGGTCCTGGAGTGGCCTAGCCAGTCTCCAGACCTTAATCCCATAGAAAATCTGTGGAGGGAGCTGAAGGTTCGAGTTGCCAAACGTCAGCCTCGAAACCTTAATGACTTGGAGAAGATCTGCAAAGAGGAGTGGGACAAAATCCCTCCTGAGATGTGTGCAAACCTGGTGGCCAACTACAAGAAACGTCTGACCTCTGTGATTGCCAACAAGGGTTTTGCCACCAAGTACTAAGTCATGTTTTGCAGAGGGGTCAAATACTAATTTCCCTCATTAAAATGCAAATCAATTTAACATTTTTGACATGCGTTTTTCTGGATTTTTTTGTTGTTATTCTGTCTCTCACTGTTCAAATAAACCTACCATTAAAATTATAGACTGATCATGTCTTTGTCAGTGAGCAAACGTACAGAAATCAGCAGGGGATCAAATACTTTTTCCCCCTCACTGTATGCATCACAAAACTATTATGTGATCAAGACTAGCCATTTTGCACCTCTTTGCCTTGATCAAACTGATACCCTCAGACATGTTAACTCTCATACAGTACCCACAGTCAACAAGCACATTTACAGTACAGAAACAAAAGTGAGTTTAGTGTTTAGCACAGTGAGTGGACAACTACGTTGGTCCAGTGGTGAGCTCCTGTCTCAGTCTCGATGCAAGTACAGTGCATTCGGGAAAGTATTCAGATCCCTTGACTTTTTCCACATTTTGTAACGTTACAGCCTTATTCTAAAATTGATTAAATTGTTTTTTTCCCCTCATTCTACACACAATACCTCACCCATAATGACGAAGCAAAAACAGGTTTTTAGAAACTGAAATATCACATTTACATAAGTATTCAGACCCTTTACTCAGTACTTTGTTGAAGCACCTTTGACAGCGATTACAGCCTCGAGTCTTCTTGGGTATGACGCTACAAGCTTGGCACACCTGTATTTGGGGAGTTTCTCCCATTCTTCTCTGCAGATCCTCTCAAGCTCTGTCAGGTTGGATGGGGAGTGTCGCTGCATAGCTATTTTCAGGTCTCTCCAGAGATGTTCGATCGGGTTCAAGTCCAGGCTCTGGCTGGGCCACTCAAGGACATTCAGAGACTTGTCCCGAAGCCACTCCTGCGTTGTCTTGGCTGTGTGCTTAGAGTTGTTGTCCTGTTGGAAGGTGAACCTTCGCCCCAGTCTGAGTTCCTGAGCGCTCTGGAGCAGGTTTTCATCAAGGATCTCTGTACTTTGCTCCTTTCATATTTCCCTCGATCCTGACTAGTCTCCCAGTCCCTGCAGCTGAAAAACATCCCCACAGCATGATGCTGCCACCACCATGCTTCACCATAGGGATGGTGCCAGGTTTCCTCCAGACGTGACACTTGGCATTCAGGCCAAAGAGTTCAATCTTGGTTTCATCAGACGAGAGAATCTTGTTTCTCATGGTCAGAGTCCTTTAGGTGCCTTTTGGCAAACTCCAAGCGGGCTGTCATGTGCCTTTTACTGAGGAGTGGCTTCCGTCTGGCCACTCTACCATAAAGGCCTGATTGGTGGAGTGCTGCCGAGATGGTTGTCCTTCTAGAAGGTTCTCCCATCTCCACAGAGGAACTCTGGAGCTCTGTCAGAGTGACCATCAGGTTTTTGTCACCTCCCTGACCAAGGCCCTTCTCCTCTGATTACTCAGTTGGGCTGGGCGGCCAGCTCTAGGAAGAGACTTGGTGATTCCAAACTTCTTCCATTTCAGAATGATGGAGGCCACTGTGTTCTTGGGGACCTTCAATGCTGCAGAAATGTTTTTGTACCCTTCCCCAGATCTGTGCCTTGACACAATCCTGTCTCAGAGCTCTACGGACAATTCCTTCGACCTCATGGGTTGGTTTTTGCACTGTCAACTGTGGGACCTTATATAGACAGGTGTGTGCTTTTTCAAATCATGTCCAATCAATTGAATTTACCACAGGTGGACTCCAATCAAGTTGTAGAAACATCTCAAGGATGATCAATGGAAACAGGATGCACTGGAGCTCAATTTTGAGGCTCATAGCGAAGGGTCTGTTCTTTAATTTTTTATAAACCTTCGCTTGTAGGTCCCCAAGAACACAGTGGCCTCTTTCATTCTTAAATGGAAGAAGTTTGGAACCACCAAGACTCTTCCTAGAGCTGGCCGCACGGTCAAACTGAGCAATCGGGGGAGAAGGGCCTTGGTCAGGGAGGTGACTAAGAACCCGATGGTCACTCTGACAGAGCTCCAGAGTTCCTCTGTGGAGATGGGAGAACCTTCCAGAAGGACAACAATCTCTGCAGCACTCCACCAATCAGGTATTTATGGTAGTGGTCAGACGGAAGCCACTCCTCAGTAAAAGGCACGACAGCCCGCTTGGAGTTTGCCAAAAGGCACCTAAAGGACTCTCAGACCATGAGAAACAAGATTCTCTGGTCTGATGAAACAAAGATTGAACTCTTTGGCCTGAATGCCAAGCGTCACATCTGGAGGAAATGAGGCTCCGCTCATCACCTGGCCAATACCATCCCTACGGTGAAGCATGGTGGTGGCAGCATCACGCTGTGGGGATGTTTTTCAGAGGCAGGGACTGGGAGACTAGTCAGGATCGAGGGAAAGATGATTGGAGCAAAGTACAAAAAGATCCTTGATGAAAACCTGCTCCAGAGCGCCCATCCAACCTGACAGAGCTTGAGAGGATCTGCAGAGAAGAATGGGACAAACTCCCCAAATACAGGTGTCCCAAGCTTGTAGCATCATACCCAAGAAGACTCAAGGCTGTAATCGCTGCCAAAGGTGCTTCAACAAAGTACTGAGTAAAGGGTCTGAATACTTATGTAAATGTTATTTCAGTTTTTATTTTAATTAAACCTGTTTTTGCTTTGTCATTATGGGGTATTGTGTGTAGATTGATTTAATCAATTTCAGAATAAGGCTGCAACGTAACAAAACGTGAAAAAAGTGAAGGGGTCTGAATACTTTCCGAATGCACTGTATGTATGTGTGTATGTGTGTATGTGTGTATGTATGTATGTATGTATGTATGTATGTATGTATGCCTGTATGAATATATACTGAACTAAAATATTAACGCAACATGCAACAATTTAAAAGACCTGACTGAGTTACAGTTCATATAAGGACGTCGGTCAATTGAAATTAATTCATTAGGCCCTAATCTATGGATTTCACATGACTGGAATTACAGATATGCATCTGTTGGTCACAGATACCTTAAAAAAAAGGTAGAGCGTGAATCAGAAAATCAGTCAGTATCTGATGTGACCACCATTTGCCTCATGCAGCATGACACGTCTCCTTCGCATAGGATTGATCAGGCTGTTGATTTTGGCCTGTGGAATGTTGTCCCACTCCTCTTCCAATGGCTGTGCGAAGTTGCTGGATATTGGTGGGAACTGGAACACCCTGTTGTACACGTCAATCCAGAGCATCCCAAACATGCTCAATGGGTGACATGTCTGGTGAGTATGCAGGCCATGGAAGAACTGGGACATTTTCAGCTTCCACGAATTGTGAACAGATCCTTGCGACATGGGGCCATGCATTATAATGCTGAAACATGAGGTGATGGCGGCGGATGAATGGCTCGACAATGGGCCTCAGGATCTCGTCAAGGGATCTCTGTACATTCAAATCAATAAAATGCAATTGTGTTCGTTGTCAATAGCTTATACCTGCCCATACCATAACCCCACCATGGGGCACTCTGTTCACAGCGTTGACATCAGCAAACCACTTGCCCACATGACTCCATACACGCTGTCTGCCATCTGCCCGGGACAGTTGAAACCGGGATTCATCCGTGAAGAGTAAGTCAAGACCCTGGTGAGGACGACGAGCACACAGATGAGCTTCCCTGAGACGGTTTCTAACAGTTTGTGCAGAAATTCTTCGGTTGTGCAAACCCACAGTTTCATCAGCTGTCCGGGTGGCTGGTCTCAGACGATCCCGCAGGTGAAGTAGTCGGATGTGGAGGTCCTGGGCTGGCCTGGTTACACGTGGTCTGCGGTTGTGAGGCCGGTTGGACGTACTGCCAAATTCTCTAAAACGACGTTGGAGGCGGCTTATGGTAGAGAAATGAACATTCACTTCTCTGGCAACAGCTCTGGTGGACATTCCTGCAGTCGTTAGCAGTAGCAGCGGTACGTTAGCAGCAGTCGTGGTACATTAGCAGCAGTCGTGGTACATTAGCAGCAGTAGTAGCAGCAGCAGCTGTAAAAACAGGACACCTACCATGGTCCAGTAGGAAGCTCCTGTCTCAGAGTTTCTATGTCAGTGAACTGGACGGCCTGTCCTCCACCTCGGGTCTTGAACACTTCACCCTAAAAGTTAATAATACAGGCATTAGAATACAGGCATTAGAATACATTTTACATTTTAGTCATTTAGCAGACGCTCTTATCCAGAGCGACTTACAGTTAGCGAGTGCACACATTTTTCATACTGGTCCCACGTGGGAATCGAACCCACAACCAGACGTTGCAAGCGCCATACACTACTAACTGAGCCACACGGGAACACAGGCATGAGAACACAGGCATGAGTACTAGCAGTAGTAAAATAGCAGACGCCGTGGATTACAGGCAACATCCGCATTGAAATACAGGCTAGAGCGGCTGCTTTCATGGAGCGGGACACGAATCCGGACGCTACGACATCCGACAAGCCATCAAACAGTCTGATATGATGTTTTTTATGGTGTAATGACGTCATGTCATAGTATCGTGGGGAACAGGTTAGAGTTACTAGATAAGTGGTGAGGAGACAGAAAGTCTACATTCCTTTATGTCAAAGGAGATTACTGATGTTTAGGATAGCATGATTGATGGACAGGATAGTGACTTGGGGTAAAGAGTTATGAACTTCAAAGACAGGGAGTGCCCATGGAGACCTGATGTATGCCAGGAAGATGGTAACAGAAGGTATATAAGGTAGAGTGTTTCCTTTGTTCAAGTTAGTTCGTAACACCAAGGGCAAAGCTCTGGTCATTGTTGTAACGAAGCCGGTACCGATCATTAAACATTTGCATTAACTGTCTACAAAGTGTCTAAGTAAATCCTTGCATCCTTGACTACTTGAACACCCGAGAAACTCATCATAACATCAATACAGGACTATGATCTAATCTTACTACGCCGGCTCCGACGCTCGTCGGATGTGTCAGGTTTTACAAACTATCACGGATTACAAAGGGAAACCCAGCCGCGAGCTGCACATTGACGCGAGCCTACCAGACGATCTAAATTCCGTCTATGCTCGCTTCAAGGCAAGCAACACTGTACCTGCATGAGAGCACCAGCTGTTCCAGACGACTGTGATCTCACTCTCCGTAGCCGATGTAAGACCTTTAAACAGGTGAACATTCACAAGGCCCAGGGCCAGACGGATTTCCAGGACACACTCAAGAGGATGTGCTGACCAGCTGGAAAGTGTCTAAAATGACTTTCAACCTCTCCCTGACCCAGTCTGTAATACCTACATGTTTCAAGCAGACCACCATAGACCCTGTGCCCAAGAACACCAAGGTAACCTGTCTAAATGACTACCGCCCCGTAGCTCTCACATCTGTAGCCCTGAAATGCTTTGAAAGGCTGGTCATGGCTCACATCAACACCATCATCCCAGACACCCTCGGCCCACTCCAAATCGTATACCGCCCAAACAGATCCACAGATGACGCAATCTCTATTGCACTCCACACTGCCCTCTCCCACCTGGACAAGAGGAACACCTACGTGAGAATGCTGTTCATTGACTGTAGCTCATCAATACCAAAGCTCATCACTAAGCTAAGGACCCTGGGACTGAACACTTCCCTCTGCAACTGGATCCTGGACTTCCTGGCGGGGCGCCCTCAGGTGGCGAGCGTAGGCAACAACACATCCGCCATGTTGACCCTCACCACGGGGCCCACTCGGGTGCGTGCTCAGTCCCCTCCTGTACTCCCTGTTCACTCATGACTGCGTGGCCGTGCACGACTCAAAAACCATCATTAAGTTTGCTGACGACACGGCGGTGATTGGCCTGATCGGCGACGAGACAGCCTATAGGGAGGCCGTCAGTGACCTGGCAGTGTGGTGCCAGGACAACAACCTCTCCCTCAACGTCAGCAAGAGAAAGGAGCTGATCGTGGACTACAGGAAATGGAGTGCCGAGCACAAACCCATCCACATCGATGGAGCAGGTCAAGAGCTTCAAGTTCGGTGTCCACATCACTAAGGAACTATCATGGTACACATCAACACAGTCGAAGGAGGCACGACTACGCCTCTTCCCCCTCAGGAGGCAAAAAAGATTTTGCATGGGCATTCAGATCCTTAAAAAGTTCTACAGCTACACCATTGAGAGCATCTTGACTGGCTGCATCACCGCCTGGTATGGCAACTGCTTGGCATCCGACCGCAAGGCGCTACAGAGGGTAGTGCGTACAGCCCAGAACATCACTGGGGCGAAGCTTCCTGCCATCCAAGACCTACAGTGGGGAGAACAAGTATTTGATACACTGCCGATTTTGCAGGTTTTCCTACTTACAAAGCATGTAGAGGTCTGTAATTTTTATCATAGGTACACTTCAACTGTGAGAGACAGAATCTAAAACAAAAATCCAGAAAATCACATTGTATGATTTTTAAGTAATTAATTTGCATTTTATTGCATGACATAAGTATTTGATACATTAGAAAAGCAGAACTTAATATTTGGTACAGAAACCTTTGTTTGCAATTACAGAGATCATACGTTTCCTGTAGGTCTTGACCAGGTTTGCACACACTGCAGCAGGGATTTTGGCCCACTCCTCCATACAGACCTTCTCCAGATCCTTCAGGTTTCGGGGCTGTCGCTGGGCAATACGGACTTTCAGCTCCCTCCAAAGATTTTCTATTGGGTTCAGGTCTGGAGACTGGCTAGGCCACTCCAGGACCTTGAGATGCTTCTTACGGAGCCACTCATTAGTTGCCCTGGCTGTGTGTTTCGGGTCGTTGTCTTGCTGGAAGACCCAGCCACGACCCATCTTCAATGCTGTTACTGAGGGAAGGAGGTTGTTGGCCAAGATCTCGTGATACATGGCCCCATCCATCCTCCCCTAAATACGGTGCAGTCGTCCTGTCCCCTTTGCAGAAAAGCATCCCCAAAAAATGATGTTTCCACCTCCATGCTTCACGGTGTTCTTGGGGTTGTACTCATCCTTCTTCTTCCTCCAAACACGGCGAGTGGAGTTTAGACCAAAAAGCTATATTTTTGTCTCATCAGACCACATGACCTTCTCCCATTCCTCCTCTGCATCATCCAGATGGTCATTGGCAAACTTCAGACGGGCCTGGACATGCGCTGGCTTGAGCAGGGGGACCTTGCGTGCGCTGCAGGATGTTAATCCATGACGGCGTAGTGTGTTACTAATGGTTTTCTTTGAGACTGTGGTCCCAGCTCTCTTCAGGTCATTGACCAGGTCCTGCCGTGTAGTTCTGGGCTGATCCCTCACCTTCCTCATGATCATTGATGCCCCACGAGGTGAGATCTTGCATGGAGCCCCAGACCGAGGGTGATTGACCGTCATCTTGAACTTCTTCCATTTTCTAATAATTGCGCCAACAGTTGTTGCCTTCTCACCAAGCTGCTTGCCTATTGTCCTGTAGCCCATCCCAGCCTTGTGCAGGTCTACAATTTTATCCCTGATGTCCTTACACAACTCTCTGGTCTTGGCCATTGTGGAGAGGTTGGAGTATGTTTGATTGAGTGTGTGGACAGGTGTCTTTTATACAGGTAACGAGTTCAAACAGGTGCAGTTAATACAGGTAATGAGTGGAGAACAGGAGGGCTTCTTAAAGAAAAACTAACAGGTCTGTGAGAGCCGGAATTCTTACTGGTTGGTAGGTGTTCAAATACTTATGTCATGCAATAAAATGCAAATTAATTACTTAAAAATCATACAATGTGATTTTCTGGATTTTTGTTTTAGATTCCGTCTCTCACAGTTGAAGTGTACCTATGATAAAAATTACAGACCTCTACATGCTTTGTAAGTAGGAAAACCTGCAAAATCGGCAGTGTATCAGATACTTGTTCTCCCCACTGTATATACCAGGCGGTATCAGAGAAAGGCCTAAAAATGGTCATAAACCAGCCACCCAAGTCATAGACGATTCTCTCCGCTACCGCACGGCAAGCGGTACTGATGCACCATGTCTGGAACCAACAGGATCCTGAACAGCTTCTACCCCCAAGCCATAAGACTGCTAAATAGTTAGTCCGGGTAGTTATTGTTTAACTATTTACATTGAACATGAAGGCTATCGTGACAACATTTTGACTCATCACATATGCTGCTGTTACTGTTTTATTTATCCTTTTGCCTAGTCACTTTATCCCTACCTATATGTACATATCTACCTCAATTACTTAATACCCCTGTACATCGACTCGGTACTGGAATTCCCTGTATATAGTCAAGTTATTACCTGGTACCCCTGTACATCGACTAGGTACTGGTACTCCCTGTATATAGTCAAGTTATTACCTGGTACCCCTGTACATCGACTCGGTACTGGTACTCCCTGTATATAGTCAAGTTATTACCTGGTACCCCTGTACATCGACTAGGTACTGGTACTCCCTGTATATAGTCAAGTTATTACCTGGTACCCCTGTACATTGACTCAGTACTGGTACTCCCTGTATATAGTCAAGTTATTACCTGGTACCCCTGTACATCGACTAGGTACTGGTACTCCCTGTATATAGTCAAGTTATTACCTGGTACCCCTGTACATCGGCAGGCATTGGACTGCAGGGATTGGACTGCAGGGATTGGACTGCAGGGATTGGACTGCAGGGATTAATGATCCATTCCAATAGATCCACAGAGGTGGTAAAGAGGTCTCTTTCTAAATAAGACTTCCCACAATTCCCTGTGTCCTCTCTTATCTTATTCTCAGACATCCAAGGTCCCTTCCCTTCTGACCTTCTCTTCCAATACATTTTAACAAGGAGGCGCAGAGAGAGGTCACGAGGAATCAAGGGTTAGTGACCGTAAAACTTCAATTAAACGCAGTCTCAAATAGTACTTGAATAGCCAGGCATCGCCACACATTACAGCAAATAAACGGCGGGTCTAAATGAACTGTTTACGAGGTTACAAGGGACACAGCTCTGATATTCCCACGGTCATGTGCATTCATTGTATTTATATCTTCTGTCATCATTGCTAGGTATGGTGCCACCGAAAAGAAAATGACATCAAATTCAAGCTAGCAGTGATCAAATTCAAGCTAGCAGTGATCAAAATCAAGCTAGCAGTGATCAAAATCAAGCTAGCAGTGATCAAGATCAAGCTAGCAGTGATCAAAATCAAGCTAGCAGTGATCAAAATCAAGCTAGCAGTGATCAAAATCCCACAACAACATGTGGGCGAGGCAACAGCCAGGCATTTTGGAATCGACCCAAAACGAGTGAGAGAACGGCCAAGTCAAAACGTGGAAAATCAGAAGAGACTGCAAGGTGGGGGGGGGGGGAGGGGGGGTGGGGGGGGTTAGTAAGGAAATAGAAGCCTGGATCATATAGAAGCCTGTCTCTAATAAGCGCCAGTTGTGTTCAGTGATTGAAGCAAATAAACGCCCAGGCTATTAATTGAAGTTTGACGGTAGATTAATTCAGAGAGCCTTTCTATAAGTCTTGGCTGGTACATACCTTAATGAGTTTGGTCTGTATCTCTCCATCAGAGGCCAAGTCTTGGTGAGTGAGCATGTACTTGTCACACTTGGCCAGGGCCTTCTCGCTGGGGGCCGAGACCTTAATGGAGTTGGATCCCAGGATGGGCTGCATCACCGTGTCCAGCTTCACGTTGGACGACGGCTTGTGGTCCACCCACCTCTCCCCGCCAGCAGAGTGGGAGCGCCTGTGGACCGCATGCACCGGGGGACCCGTCTAGTCGTCGACGGAAACGAAGCAGAGGGAGAGTCAGAGACAGAGAATCATGTGTTTGCGACACTAATAAAGCATCAACTCTACAGGAAGTACAATCTAGCCAACCAAACGAAGCGACTAAATCTGATTCAATCAGGGATCAATTACATGCTTCATAATGTCATTATGGTGTTAGAACACGACTGAAACATGGTCAACATGTTGTTATACATGCAGTCATCTGATGTTTCAGAGGAACAAGACATCATGTTATGTTAGAAAATCATTTTATTTTGGTCTAAAGTGCAAACAAGAACATGCACCTGTTATATAGAGGGAGCGTTCATAAACGCATTACCCGACAAACCTAAGTCAGCTGATGACATGGTTAGTGTAACTGACTGCAGCTCTGCTACCTATCAGCTGACCTTAGCACCTTAGTCTGTTGAGGCTCACTGACCCTGTAAGCACCTCCCTGCTGCTCCTCCTCTAGGTCTAGATCACAGGCCTGGTCAGGAACCTGTCTGTCTTCCTCCCTTTCTCTGGCCCTCTCCCAACACCTGCCTCTCCTCCTGCTAAGGCTGCTGGGTAGACCGTGGGCTTGGTACTGGGCCAGGCTAGTGCTAGTCTGTCTGTCCTGAGGGACTCTCTGCTCCCACTCTGAGATGCAGGAGGTTACAGAGAGGGAAGTGCTGCCGGTGCTAGCGCTCTGAGGAGGGGAGGTGGGGTGGGAGCCTGACCCTGGCCACAGCCCTACCTGCTGGGGATGGGGAGGGGCGTACACTGGGTCTAGGGCCTGGCTGGACCTGGAGCCAGATAGACAACTCACCCAGCTGGTTAGGATACATGCATACATGGCTGGCTGGCTGGCTGGCTGGCTGGCTGCACACACTAACAAACAGGCTGCACGCACACCAGCACACAGACAACACACAATTACATAATGTTACATTCAATCAAAGTCTGACCAAGTATACAAAAGGTTAGCTATGGGAAAGAATAGTGGATTTCATATAAACCTTCCACAAAAGGTCAGGGTCAGTAAATTCAAGTCATTAAATCCACATTGTAACGTGTAAAATAACAAGCAGATGTGTTTTCACTTCATGATTAACACGCCAGTCAGAAGAGGCTAGTCAACATGTTAGCAGTAAAGGGGGAAACAGTAGTTTGTTTTGGAAAGGGGATTCCTTTTGATTCCTTTGAGTAGGAAAGGGAAAAACGTTAGCAGGGTATATTAGCTGGATGAGTCAGTGCTCTAGAAGCGCATGTCGTGGTAACGTACGGGAACAGGCGATGGCGAGGCCGATCTCTTGGCGGGGGCGCGGTCCCTCTCCCGGGAGGGGCGCTGGGGCTTGTCGGTGGCGGGGCGCTGGTCTGAGGGGGTCTTGCTCTCAGTCACAATGGCCTTCAGCTGCTTCAGCTTCTCATCTTTCACCCACAGTTTGTTCTGCATCTCCAGCTGCTTGGCACACACACGACGCTCCTGGAAACACAAACCAGGACCAGCCAGGGTTAACACACACTGCTGCTTCTGCTGCTACTGCTACTACTACCACTACCGCCGCTACTACTACTACTACTACTGCTACTACTACTACTACTACCACCACTACCCACGCTACTACTACTGCTACTACTACTACTACTACTACCGCTACAACCACTACTACCACTACCCACGCTACTACTACTACTGCTACTACCACTACTGCCGCTACAACCACTACCCACGCTACTACTACTACTACTACTACTACTACTGCCGCTACAACCACTACTACCACTACCCACGCTACTACTACTACTGCTACTACTACTACTACTGCCGCTACAACCACTACTACCACTACCCACTACCCACGCTACTACTACTACTGCTACTACTACTACTGCTACTACCACTACTGCCGCTACAACCACTACTACCACTACCCACGCTACTACTACTACTGCTACTGCCGCTACAACCACTACTACCACTACCCACGCTACTACTACTACTGCCGCTACAACCACTACTACCACTACCCACGCTACTACTACTACTGCTACTACTGCCGCTACAACCACTACTACCACTACCCACGCTACTACTACTACTACTACTGCCGCTACAACCACTACTACCACTACCCACGCTACTACTACTACTACTACTACTGCTACTACCACTACTGCCGCTACAACCACTACTACCACTACCCACGCTACTACTACTACTACTACTGCTACTACTACTACTGCCGCTACAACCACTACTACCACTACCCACGCTACTACTACTACTGCTACTACTACTACTGCCGCTACAACCACTACTACCACTACCCACGCTACTACTACTACTACTACTACTACTACTACTACTACTGCTGCTACTACTACTACTACTGCCGCTACTACTACTAATACTACTTTCAGACCCTTTAGAGAACAGAGATATCACATTTACATAAGTATTCAGACCCTTTACTCAGTACTTTGTTGAAGCACCTTTGACAGCGATTACAGCCTCAAGTCTTCTTGGGTATGACGCTACAAGCTTGGCACACCTGTATTTGGGGAGTTTCTCCCATTCTTCTTTGCAGATCCTCTCAAGCTCTGTCAGGTTGGATGGGGAGCGTCGCTGCACAGCTATTTTCAGGTCTCTCCAGAGATGTTCGATCGGGTTCAAGTCCGGGCTCTGGCTGGGCCACTCAAGGACATTCAGAGACTTGTCCCGAAGCCACTCCTGCGTTGTCTTGGCTGTGTGCTTAGGTTCATTGTCCTGTTGGAAGGTGAACCTTCACCCCAGTCTGAGGATCTGAGCCCTCTGGAGCAGGTTTTCATCAAGGATCTCTCTGTACTCTGCGCCGTTCATCTTACCCTCGATCCTGACTAGTCTCCCAGTCCCTGAAAAACATCCCCACAGCATGATGCTGCCACCACTATGCTTCATCGTAGGGATGGTGCCAGGTTTCCTCCAGACGTGACGCTTGGCATTCAGGCCAAAGATTTCAATCTTGGTTTCATCAGACCAGAGAATCTGGTCCGAGAGTCCTTAAGTTGCCTTTTGGCAAACTCCAAGCGGGCTGTCATGTGCCTTTTACTGAGGAGTGGTTTCCGTCTGGCCACTCTACCATAAAGGCCTGATTAGTGGAGTGCTGAAGAGATGGTTGTCCTTCTGGAAGGTTCTACAAACTCCACAGAGGAACTCTGGAGTTCTGTCAGAGTGACCATCGGGTTCTTGGTCACCTCCCTGACCAAGGCCCTTCTCCCCCGATTGCTCAGTTTGGCCGGGCGGCCACCTCTACGAAGAGTCTTGGTGGTTCCAAACTTCCTCCATTTCAGAATGATGGAGGCCACTGTGTTCTTGGGACCTTCAATGCTGCAGAATTGTTTTGGCACTCTTCCCCAGATCTGTGCCTCGACACAATCCTGTCTCTGAGCTCTACGGACAATTCCTTTGACCTCATGGCTTGGTTTTTGCTCTGACATGCACTGTCAACTGTGTGACATTATATAGACAGGTGTGTGCCTTTCCAAATCATGTCCAATCAATTGAATTTACCAAAGGTGGACTCCAATCAAGTTGTAGAAACATCAAGGATGATCAATGGAAACAGGATGCACCTGAGCTCCATTTCGATTCTCATAAACTTACCTGGTAAAATAAAGGTTAAAAAATACCTTCACAGGATTTGTTAACTCGAGGTTCCTAGGGTCTCCACCGAGCTAAAAGGTAAATCTGCTTTTAGTTTTAATGCACCGTATTACTGGAACTAAATACTAAATACATTTCATCTTCATGTTCTGGTGCCATTGGTTAATAAATCAGAAGCAGCATTTCCTTTATCATACTATTTTCCTCCAAGAGAGAAAGAATAGGCATAAATCTATCCTGCAACACAGAGAGAGATCATCATCCTGTAGCAGAGAGATCATCATCCTCTAGTCTACTCACACTATCCTTCCTGTAGCACAGAGAGATCATCATCCTCTAGTCTACTCACACTCTCCTTCCTGTAGCACAGAGATCATCATCCTCTAGTCTACTCACACTCTCCTTCCTGTAGCACAGAGAGATCATCATTCTCTAGTCTACTCACTCTCCTTCCTGTAGCACAGAGAGATCATCATTCTCTAGTCTACTCACACTCTCCTTCCTGTAGCAGAGAGATGATAGATAGAGAAAGAGAGAACTCACACACTCCTTCTCCCACTTGTGCTTGGTGTCCTGGACCATGCCCTGCATGCGTTGCTCCATGCGTCTCTTCTCCGACTGCTCTCTCTGCAGACGCTGTTCTCTGCTCTCCAGCTCCTGCTGCAACGTACGCTTGTCATCCTCATAGATGTTGGTGGTCTTCTGCAGGATGTCAATCTGATGGAACGAGAGAGAGAGAGAGAGAGAGAGAGAGATGTTAAGTGACAGTAGATGGCACTATAGACCAATAAATATCAAACCTACCCGACTGGTACACTAGGGCGGACCCCATTTAGTCGACTGGTCGATTGTTTGGTCGACCAAGATTTTAACCTCATTGTGTGAATTGTTTGCGTTTGATTGTGTGTCTATCAATTCCCCATTACATATATCACCAGTAGTACATGTTCTGTTAATTCCTATAATTTATAATCTACAATGTTTGTTTGTTTATGGTAATTGCTGTTAATGCATTCAATATATTATTATTCCAGTTTTTTACCGTTGTCGGAGTGGATACATTGTTTGCAGAGCGCAAAACCTATGCTACACTTCTGAGAAACACGTGTTGGTATATTTCATTCAATTCACAAGTTGTCAATTTAATCATTGTCTTTTGTTTGGAGCGCTCCTGTCAATGTTGAGTAAGGACGCGCACCTGATTACTCATAGAAGTAGGACCATATGCTACCTGGCTGCACGCTAATGTAGGCATATACATGTGGCCATTTGGGGATCTGATAGTATTTCTGATTGGCTTAACGTACCACCACTAATGACCTGTGGAGCTTCTCAAAGTAATATTTTCTTCACCTCAAAGAGCAAGCAAACTAAGTCTGTTCTTACATCCATTGAGAATGACAATAGTTCCTCAATGTATTTGAAAAATCTTTCCAGCTCTCTCCCTTTCAATAATCACTCAGCATGAAAGGGGAAAAAAATATAATGCTCTGATCCAGTGGAAACGTCATAAAATAGGCCTACCTGATAACTTCTTATCCTTTGCGCAAAATAGCCTACAGCTGTGTATCTCTGTCTAGAGCTCACTGGCTCGGGAAACTCTGAGGGCCCAGAATATTTTATACAATGTTGCAAGTTTGAGCTTCAGGCTGGACCAAGTTAATAGCTGATACAATGTTTCAAGTTCATTGCAGACAGGCCTGCATAGCCAATGTGATTTATAGGATATTTATTTTTATGAGGATATTTTCTACCTGCAGGCTGCAATGTTTTTATTTGTTGGCTTTATGGAGGCTATTTTTACATATTGGCAATGGCAGTTACTTTTAGATTTTAGATTAACCACATGATAATGATTTTGAGATACGAAGACTTTATTATCAATTAAATTACACTGTTCCACGAAAATGTGCATCTGAAAATCGTAACTGGCACGCAGATCGGTAGAAATGGCAAGATAAATTGGCACTCCACATGAGAAAGGTTGCCGACTCCTCGTGTAGCCTATTACCGGCAACTTCAGGAGAGTAACGGCAGAATCTGAGAGAGCCAGTAGGAGCGGGAGGAGGATGGTCAGGTCACGTTTTTTCTTCTTCTGGTTATCTTAATTTATGGCTCCCTCTTGAGTCATTTGTGTTGTATTTCATCAAACAGTGCGCTTAAAGCATCAGACAAGCTCAATGCATATATAGTTGATCTTATTAAAACATATGGAAAAAGCCACGTTTAAAAATTTCGATCAACCAAATAGTCGAAAGAACAGGCGACTTTCGGTCTACTAAGATTTATTTTTGTCGGGGACAGCCCTATGGTACACTCAATATGTCTGTCTGTCACCTACCTGACTGGTACACTCAATATGTCTGTCTGTCACCTACCTGACTGGTACACTCAATATGTCTGTCTGTCTGTCACCTACCTGACTGGTACACTCAATATGGCTGTCTGTCTGTCACCTACCTGACTGGTACACTCAATATGGCCGTCTGTCTGTCACCTACCTGACTGGTACACTCAATATGGCCGTCTGTCACCCACCTGACTGGTACACTCAATATGGCTGTCTGTCACCCACCTGACTGGTACACTCAATATGGCCGTCTGTTACCCACCTGACTGGTACACTCAATATGGCCGTCTGTCACCTACCTGACTGGTACACTCAATATGTCTGTCTGGCTGTCTGTCACCTACCTGACTGGTACACTCAATATGGCTGTCTGTCTGTCACCTACCTGACTGGTACACTCAATATGGCTGTCTGTCACCTACCTGACTGGTACACTCAATATGGCTGTCTATCACCTACCTGACTGGTACACTCAATATGGCCGTCTGTCTGTCACCTACCTGACTGGTACACTCAATATGGCTGTCTGTCACCTACCTGACTGGTACACTCAATATGGCTGTCTGTCACCCACCTGACTGGTACACTCAATATGGCTGTCTGTCCCCTACCTGACTGGTACACTCAATATGTCTGTCTGGCTGTCTGTCACCTACCTGACTGGTACACTCAATATGGCTGTCTGTCACCCACCTGACTGGTACACTCAATATGTCTGTCTGTCACCTACCTGACTGGTACACTCAATATGTCTGTCTGTCTGTCACCTACCTGACTGGTACACTCAATATGTCTGTCTGTCACCTACCTGACTGGTACACTCAATATGTCTGTCTGTCTGTCATCCAGAATGCCGCAGCCCGTCTGGTGTTCAACCTTCCCAAGTTCTCTCACGTCACCCCCCTCCTCCGCACACTCCACTGGCTTCCAATTGAAGCTCGCATCCGCTACAAGACCATGGTGCTTGCCTTTGGAGCAGTGAGGGGAACGGCACCCCTGTACCTTCAGGCTCTGATCAGTCCCTACACCCAAACGAGGACATTGCGTTCATCCACCTCTGGCCTGCTGGCTCCCCTTCCTCTGCGGAAGCACAGCTCCCCCTCAGCCCAGTCAAAACTGTTCGCTGCTCTGGCACCCCAATGGTGGAACAAGCTCCCTCACGACGCCAGGACAGCGGAGTCACTCACCACCTTCCGGAGACATTTGAAACCCCACCTCTTTAAGGAATACCTGGGATAGGCTAAAGTATTCCTTCTAACCCCCCCCCCCCCCCCCCCCCAAATTGTAAAGTGGTTATCCCACTGGCTATAGGGTGAACGCACCAATTTGTGAGTCGCTCTGGCTAAGAGCGTCTGCTAAATGACGTTAATGTGCCCTTGAGCAAGGCACTTAACCCTAATTGCTCCTGTAAGTCGCTCTGGTTAAGAGCGTCTGCTAAATGACTAAAATGTAAATGTAAATGTAAATGTCTGTCACCTACCTGACTGGTACACTCAATATGTCTGTCTGGCTGTCTGTCACCTACCTGACTGGTACACTCAATATGGCTGTCTGTCTGTCACCTACCTGACTGGTACACTCAATATGGCCGTCTGTCTGTCACCTACCTGACTGGTACACTCAATATGGCCGTCTGTCACCTACCTGACTGGTACACTCAATATGTCTGTCTGTCTGTCACCTACCTGACTGGTACACTCAATATGTCTGTCTGTCACCTACCTGACTGGTACACTCAATATGTCTGTCTGTCTGTCACCTACCTGACTGGTACACTCAATATGGCTGTCTGTCTGTCACCTACCTGACTGGTACACTCAATATGTCTGTCTGTCTGTCACCTACCTGACTGGTACACTCAATATGTCTGTCTGTCTGTCACCTACCTGACTGGTACACTCAATATGGCCGTCTGTCTGTCACCTACCTGACTGGTACACTCAATATGGCCGTCTGTCTGTCACCTACCTGACTGGTACACTCAATATGGCCGTCTGTCTGTCACCTACCTGACTGGTACACTCAATATGGCCGTCTGTCACCCACCTGACTGGTACACTCAATATGGCTGTCTATCACCTACCTGACTGGTACACTCAATATGGCTGTCTGTCACCCACCTGACTGGTACACTCAATATGGCCGTCTGTTACCCACCTGACTGGTACACTCAATATGGCCGTCTGTCACCTACCTGACTGGTACACTCAATATGTCTGTCTGGCTGTCTGTCACCTACCTGACTGGTACACTCAATATGGCTGTCTGTCTGTCACCTACCTGACTGGTACACTCAATATGGCTGTCTGTCACCTACCTGACTGGTACACTCAATATGGCTGTCTGTCACCTACCTGACTGGTACACTCAATATGGCCGTCTGTCACCTACCTGACTGGTACACTCAATATGGCTGTCTGTCACCTACCTGACTGGTACACTCAATATGGCTGTCTGTCTGTCACCTACCTGACTGGTACACTCAATATGGCTGTCTGTCACCTACCTGACTGGTACACTCAATATGGCTGTCTGTCACCTACCTGACTGGTACACTCAATATGGCCGTCTGTCTGTCACCTACCTGACTGGTACACTCAATATGGCTGTCTGTCACCTACCTGACTGGTACACTCAATATGGCTGTCTGTCACCCACCTGACTGGTACACTCAATATGGCTGTCTGTCCCCTACCTGACTGGTACACTCAATATGTCTGTCTGGCTGTCTGTCACCTACCTGACTGGTACACTCAATATGGCTGTCTGTCACCCACCTGACTGGTACACTCAATATGTCTGTCTGTCACCTACCTGACTGGTACACTCAATATGTCTGTCTGTCTGTCACCTACCTGACTGGTACACTCAATATGTCTGTCTGTCACCTACCTGACTGGTACACTCAATATGTCTGTCTGTCTGTCACCTACCTGACTGGTACACTCAATATGTCTGTCTGGCTGTCTGTCACCTACCTGACTGGTACACTCAATATGGCTGTCTGTCTGTCACCTACCTGACTGGTACACTCAATATGGCCGTCTGTCTGTCACCTACCTGACTGGTACACTCAATATGGCCGTCTGTCACCTACCTGACTGGTACACTCAATATGTCTGTCTGTCTGTCACCTACCTGACTGGTACACTCAATATGTCTGTCTGTCACCTACCTGACTGGTACACTCAATATGTCTGTCTGTCTGTCACCTACCTGACTGGTACACTCAATATGGCTGTCTGTCTGTCACCTACCTGACTGGTACACTCAATATGTCTGTCTGTCTGTCACCTACCTGACTGGTACACTCAATATGTCTGTCTGTCTGTCACCTACCTGACTGGTACACTCAATATGTCTGTCTGTCACCTACCTGACTGGTACACTCAATATGGCCGTCTGTCTGTCACCTACCTGACTGGTACACTCAATATGGCCGTCTGTCTGTCACCTACCTGACTGGTACACTCAATATGGCCGTCTGTCTGTCACCTACCTGACTGGTACACTCAATATGGCCGTCTGTCTGTCACCTACCTGACTGGTACACTCAATATGGCTGTCTGTCACCTACCTGACTGGTACACTCAATATGGCTGTCTGTCACCTACCTGACTGGTACACTCAATATGTCTGTCTGTCTGTCACCTACCTGACTGGTACACTCAATATGTCTGTCTGTCTGTCACCTACCTGACTGGTACACTCAATATGTCTGTCTGTCACCTACCTGACTGGTACACTCAATATGGCCGTCTGTCTGTCACCTACCTGACTGGTACACTCAATATGGCCGTCTGTCTGTCACCTACCTGACTGGTACACTCAATATGGCCGTCTGTCTGTCACCTACCTGACTGGTACACTCAATATGGCCGTCTGTCTGTCACCTACCTGACTGGTACACTCAATATGGCTGTCTGTCACCTACCTGACTGGTACACTCAATATGGCTGTCTGTCACCTACCTGACTGGTACACTCAATATGGCCGTCTGTCTGTCACCTACCTGACTGGTACACTCAATATGGCCGTCTGTCCCCTACCTGACTGGTACACTCAATATGGCTGTCTGTCAGTCACCTACCTGACTGGTACACTCAATATGTCTGTCTGTCACCTACCTGACTGGTACACTCAATATGGCTGTCTGTCACCCACCTGACTGGTACACTCAATATGGCTGTCTGTCCCCTACCTGACTGGTACACTCAATATGGCCGTCTGTCTGTCACCTACCTGACTGGTACACTCAATATGGCCGTCTGTCACCTACCTGACTGGTACACTCAATATGGCTGTCTGTCACCTACCTGACTTTGGAGCTTGTTCTCTTTGTCATACCTTGCAGTGAATGGTGTAGACCAGCAGTGAAGTATATTATGTAATATTTCATTGTGTTCACCTTGTACTCCAGCATCTTCGACTTCTTCTCCAGACGGTCTATCTCAGTCTTCTGGGTATGGATGGTCTTGTCCTTCTCCCCCAGTTGACCTCTCTGGTCCTGGATGAAGTTCTCCTTGGAAACCAGGCTGCTGTCCAGCTCCTGGATCATCACCTTCAACATGTCGGCTGGAAGGGGAAGGAATATCAATGAAGACGTGACCAAAACGCCCTATAACCAGCTGGATGAGTTTGTGGTCAGTGGTTGACCATCAATGAAAATCTATTTGATCCAATGAACCCAGGGACAGTTGTTGGATGGACTGTACTAGAGCCATCATCCTTCCCAGCTGATAGACTCCTCCATCTTGTTACAGGCTTGTTAGTTATCCTAACTTTCCTAGAACGATCCAGAGTAGGAGTCTGAACAGGGTGGATAAGCGGTAGGGATCTAACATTCACGGATCAAATGTTTAAGGTACGAGTGCGACAGTCTGTGGGACCCTAAACCGATCCAAGTGAGTATGTTAACATGCACACTAATAACTAGATATTAAAGTGATTATGGCAGTAAGCCGGTTATGGCATTAGTCACGTAAACGCCTTACTCTGCTTCTTAAATCGCTTAAGGTCACAATCGAAGTCAGCACACGCTGATTAAAACACCTGGTTTTCTGAGCAATCTTTCTATTAGGACATGTAAACGCCTTAAATCTTACCGGCCTTGTTGTACTCCTGGGTCATCATCTGCCTGATCTTGTGTCTCTTCTCCAGCGCCTCTATGAGGCGGGGCAGGGTGACGTCATCATGGGGGTCCGTGATCTCGCTGGCGGGCAGAGGGGGCAGGTTCTGGAGCAGCTGGTGCATCACTGACTGGGTGGATTCTAGACCCAATCAGAACGCTGCTCATTACTAACACACATTGGATAGGACCATGGAACTAGCGCCCCACGCCCCACTGTGGGTTCAATTATCACAGGGAGCACATACTCCTACCAGAAAAAACATGTAGTGTCTTCAGAAAGTATTCTCACCCCTTGAATTTTCCATATTTTGTTGTTACAGCCTGAATTTAAAATTGATAAAATTGAGATTTTTTTAGTCACTGGAATTATGTTTTTCAAAATGTTTACTAATTAAAAATGAAAAGCTGAAATGTCTTGAGTCAATAAGTATTCAACCCCTTTGTTATGGCAAGCCGAAATACGTTCAGGAGTAAAATTGTGCTTATCAAATCACATAATAAGTTGCATGGACTCACTGTGTGCAATAACAGTGTTTAACATGATTTCTGAATGACTACCTCATCTCTGTACTCCACACATACAATTATCTGTAAGGTCCCTCAGTCAAGCAGTGAATTTCAACCACAGACTCAACCACAAAGACCAGGGAGGTTTTCCAAAGCTTCGCAAAGAATGGCACCTCTAGGTAGATGGGTAAACATTTTTAAAAAGCAGACATTGAATATCCCTTTGAGCATGGTGAAGTCATTAATAACACTTGATGGTGTATCAATACACCCAGTCACTACAAAGTTACAGGCGTCCTTCCTAACTCAGTTGCCGGAGAGGAAGGAAACCGCTCAAAGCTTTCACCATGAGGCCAATGGTGACTTTAAAACAGTTACTGAGTTGAATGGGGAGTTATTCAGGATAAAAAAGAAACGGTATGGAGCTAAGCACAGGCAAAATCCTGGAGGAAAACCTGGTTCAATCTGCTTTCCACCAGACACTGGGAGATTAAGTCACCTTTCAGCAGGACAATAACCTAAAACACAAGGCCAAATCTACACTGGAATAGCTCACCAGGAAGACAGGGAATGTTCCACAGTGGCAAAGTTGAAAATCTACGGCTAGACTTGGAAATGGTTGTCTAGCAATGATCAACAACCAATTTGACAGAGCTTCAAGAATTTTGAAATAATAAAAATTGGCAAATATTGTACAATCCAGGTGTGGAAGACATATCCATGGGAGACATATCCTGAAAGACTCACAGCTGTAATCACTACCAAAGGTGATTCTAACATGTATTGACTCAGAGGTGTGAATACTTACGTACATTTTATTTTCAATACATTTGCAAACATTTCTAAAAACATGTTTTCAATTTGCCATTATGGAGTATTGTGTGTAGATGGGTGAGAAAAACATTCAATTTAATCCATTTTGAATTCAGGCTGGAACACAATGTGGAATAAGTCAAGGTTTCATATTTGCGATTTTTCAAATAGCCACCCTTTGCCTTGATGACAGCTTTGCACACTCTTGGCATTCTCTCAACCAGCTTCATGAGGTAGTCACCTGGAATGCATTTCAATTAACAGGTGTGCCTTCTTAAAAGTTAATTTGTGGAATTTCTTTCCTTCTTAATGTGTTTGAGCCAACCATTTGTGTTGTGACAAGGTAGGGGGGGGGGGGGGGGGTATACAGAAGATAGCCCTATTTGGTAAAAGACCAAGTCCATATTATGGCAAGAACAGCTCAAATAAGTAAAGAGAAATGACAGTCCATCATTACTTTAAGACATGAAGGTCAGTCAATACGGAACATTTCAAGAACTTTGAAAGTTTCTTCAAGTGCAGTCGCAAAAACCATCAAGCACTATGATGAAACTGGCTCTCATGAGGACCGCCACAGGAATGGAAGACCCAGAGTTACCTCTGCTGCAGAGGATAAGTTCATTAGAGTTACCAGCCTCAGAAATTGCAGCCCAAATAAATGCTTCACTGAGTTCAAGTAACAGACACATCGCAACATCAACTGTTCAGAGGAGACTGCGTGAATCAGGCCTTCATGGTCGAATTGTTGCAAAGAAACCACTACTAAAGGACACCAATAAGAAGAAGAGACTTGCTTGGGCCAAGAAACATGAGCAATGGACATTAGACCGGTGGAAATCTGTCCTTTGGTCTGATGAGTCCAAATTTGAGATTTTTGGTTCCAACCGCCGTGTCTTTGTGAGACACGGTGTGGGTGAACGGATGATCTCCGCATGTGTATTTCCCACAGTAAAGCATGGAGGAGGAGGTGTTATGGTGTGGGGGTGCTTTGCTGGTGACACTGTCTGTGATATATTTAGAATTTAAGGCACACTTAACCAGCATGGCTACCATAGCATTCTGCAGCGATACGCCATCCCATCTGGTTTGGGCTTAGTGGGACTATGATTTGTTTTTCAACAGGACAATGACCCAAAACACACCTCCAGGCTGTGTAAGGGCTATTTGACCAAGAAGGAGAGTGATGGAGTGCTGCAACAGATGACCTGGCCTCCACAATCACCCGACCTCAACCCAATTGAGATGGTTTGGGATGAGTTGAAGGAAAAGCAGCTAACAAGTGCTCAGCATATGTGGGAACTCCTTCAAGACTGTTGGAAAAGCATTCCAGGTGAAGCTGGTTTAGAGAATGCCAAGAGTGTGCACAGCTGTCATCAAGGCAAAGGGTGGCTACTTTGAAGAATCTCAAAAATAAAATATATTTTGATTTGTTTAACACTTTATGGTTACTACATGATTCCATATGTGTTATTTCATAGTTTTGATGTCTTCACTATTATACTACAATGTAGAAAATAGTAGAAATAAAGAAAAACCCTTGAATGAGTAGGTGTCCAAACTTTTGACTGGAACCGTATATTATTACTCAAAGTGCAACAGCCACCCTCTCCATCTCTACCTGCGTCCACAGGGCCTCCTCGCTCCTCCAGGCGTCGCGACAGCTCGTCTTTGAAGGCTTGGTTCCTCTGTCGCCGCCCAGCAGCGAAGCCGCAGATGGGCCTGTCCACAGGCCTGGCTACCTCTACCTCCTGGGTCATCTCAGCGAAACGCATCACCAGCTGGAGAAACAAACACGTATCAGACAGATCACTAGCTGGAGAAACAAACGTGCCAGACAGATCACTAGCTGGAGAAACAAACGTGCCAGACAGATCACCAGCTGGAGAAACAGACACGTGCCAGACAGATCACCAGCTGGAGAAACAGACACGGATTAGACAGATCACCAGCTGCAGAAACAAACGTGCCAGACAGATCACTAGCTGGAGAAACAAACGTGCCAGACAGATCACCAGCTGGAGAAACAGACACGTGCCAGACAGATCACCAGCTGGAGAAACAAACGTGCCAGACAGATCACTAGCGGCAGAAACAAACGTGCCAGACAGATCACTAGCGGCAGAAACAAACGTGCCAGACAGATCACCCATGGTCAGTAAGTAATAGCATGGAGTTCACAAAGCCAAGATTGTGGGTTCAATTGCCGCAGGGTCAGGGGTCACATATGGCACATATTCTACAATATATGTACGGACTCACTGTCCTGCAAGTCACCTAGGAGAAAAACACCTGCTAAGTTGTATACACTACCAATAAGATACAGTACATTAAGACAACTGGCAGGCAGTTAATTTTGGCACCATAGAAGGAGGTCAGGCCAAAGACACATGCAGTTCAATACATTCCTAAAAACATACCTAAACATTGGGAGAATTATTCCAAGGAGGGGATAATGGACTCACCATTGTTTCTTCGTAGTCGTCGGCTTTAGGGTTGACACATACAACCATCCGTACTTTACCCTCCCCGTCGAAGTAGTTCTTGAACAAGTGAGTGACCTTGGAGTCCCGGTAGGGGACCATCTGTGTGGAGGAGAGAGAAACCTTTCCTTTAGGCCTTTTCACAGCGCATTGTTCTTAGCCCCAGGCTAGATTAGCATGTTCACACCAGCAGTTGTTAACCCTGGGCTAAGCTTTAGCCCTGTCTTAAGGATTCACACCTGTATTCCAAAGCCCTGGGCTAAGCTTTAGCCCTGTCTTAAGGATTCACACCTGTATTCCAAAGCCCTGGGCTAAGCTTTAGCCCTGTCCTAAGGATTCACACCTGTATTCCAAAGCCCTGGGCTAAGCTTTAGACCTGTCCTAAGGATTCACACCTGTATTCCAAAGCCCTGGGCTAAGCTTTAGACCTGTCCTAAGGATTCACACCTGTATTCCAAAGCCCTGGGCTAAGCTTTAGACCTGTCCTAAGGATTCACACCTGTATTCCAAAGCCCTGGGCTAAGCTTTAGACCTGTCCTAAGGATTCACACCTGTATTCCAAAGCCCTGGGCTAAGCTTTAGACCTGTCCTAAGGATTCACACCTGTATTCCAAAGCCCTGGGCTAAGCTTTAGACCTGTCCTAAGGATTCACACCTGTATTCGTAAGCCCTGGGCTAACGGACCAACAACATGAGACCAACATTCTCTCTGACACGCGACCAATGTTATTATAAGCAATAAGACATTTATTAACACATTGCTTATAGCCTAGCATTTGATTTCCAACAGTTACGGTTTGTATAAACCTTGCCGTCTGCCTGTCTGACCTCGGAAACAATGTTTCACGTTTGAAATTCGATCTCGCCTGTACAGAGAACGCTTTGCACGTTGTCTGATCCAGGAGAAATAATGCAACAACATTATTATCGTGGGTTATTCAAAGTAAATGTGAATGAAAAGCTATGAAAACAGACAGAGATCCTATTAAATGACTAGCCTAATTCCTAATTCTATGCATTTGCTGCCCTTTCCAACTGTAGCGTTTTTGTAGCTTTAGACGTTGGCCTGCCTGCAAAGCAACCGTTTTTGTTAGGCACTAACCACGTTTCCATCCACAGTTTCATGAGAGTAAAGAAATGGCGGTGGAAATGCTTTTATGCGCAAATATTGATATAATAACCATCTTATGGAAGTAAAGCTGGGAGTCTCGCCATGATGGATGGTATGTGTGTGTGGTCCTCCCACTAGGACTCGGGAAAGCATGCAGTTTATTAGACTACAGATGCAATCAGTTAGGATGAACTTCACAGAGTGGTGAAAGAGCACGGTGACGAGCTTGAAGCTCCTTTCAATAAATATAGAGGGTCTTATTCTGGTGACATGATGATCGATGCTCGACTGCCGTTTGACAAATACTAATATTCTGTCTCTTATCCATAACAATGACGTAGACTAGCCAAGCAGCACAGCATCTGCCAGCTGTTGGCTGGAGCGCAGGGGCCAAGACCAGAGGAGGCACATTCGCTATTTAACACAACAGTTGTTGTGACAAAACTAACGGTAGAGTTGAAAATGTGATGGAAACATTTTTATTGGGTCCATGAAAACATAAGTGAAGAAGTACATTGTGTGCACTACGTCATGACGCTGATTGTTATCCTCAACAAGTCCATTTGGTGGAAACACCACCGGTGGGGAAAAACAATACATTCCTCTCCTCCTTTTGCATATTTTCTTTATACGGATTCTAGAATATTCACATGAAAATCTGTCGCCAATTGGATGGAAACCTAGCTACAGTAACCAACGTTTTTGCACGGATTAAAGTATTGTGTTTTGTCCTCAGATGGAAGGATGAATTAGTATGAATTTAGCTACTTAAAATAATGTGCAGAATGCATTACGAGCTTCACAAGCAAATACAGACCATATTTTTTACATTTTACATTTTAGTAATTTAGCAGACGCTCTTATCCAGAGCGACTTACAGTTAGTGAATACATATTTATTTTTTTATACTGGCCCCCCGTGGGAATCGAACCCACAACCCTGGCGTTGCAAACGCCATGCTCTATCAACTGAGCTACATCCCTGCCGGCCATTCCCTCCCCTACCCTGTACAACGCTGGGCCAATTGTGCGCCGCCCATGGGTCTCCCGGTCACGGCAGGCTGCGACAGAGCCTGGATTCGAACCAGGATCTCTAGTGGCACAGTTAGCACTGCGATGCAGTGCCTTAGACCACTGCGCCACCATATGGTACAGCGTGCCCTGTCTCCTCTGCCAAATACAGACCATATGGTATAGCGTGCCCTGTCTCCTCTGCCAAATACAGACCATATGGTATAGCGTGCCCTGTCTCCTCTGCCAAATACAGACCATATGGTATAGCGTGCCCTGTCTCCTCTGCCAAATACAGACCATATGGTATAGCGTGCCCTGTCTCCTCTGCTTAATACAGACCATATGGTATAGCGTGCCCTGTCTCCTCTGCTTAATACAGACCATATGGTATAGCGTGCCCTGTCTCCTCTGCTTAATACAGACCATATGGTATAGCGTGCCCTGTCTCCTCTGCTTAATACAGACCATATGGTATAGCGTGCCCTGTCTCCTCTGCTTAATACAGACCATATGGTATAGCGTGCCCTGTCTCCTCTGCTTAATACAGACCATATGGTATAGCGTGCCCTGTCTCCTCAATCAATCAATCAATCAATTTTATTTTATATAGCCCTTCGTACATCAGCTAATATCTCGAAGTGCTGTACAGAAACCCAGCCTAAAACCCCAAACAGCTAGTAATGCAGGTGTAGAAGCACGGTGGCTAGGAAAAACTCCCTAGAAATGCCAAAACCTAGGAAGAAACCTAGAGAGGAACCAGGCTATGAGGGGTGGCCAGTCCTCTTCTGGCTGTGCCGGGTGGAGGTTATAACAGAACCATGCCAAGATGTTCAAAAATGTTCATAAGTGACAAGCATGGTCAAATAATAATCAGGAATAAATCTCAGTTGGCTTTTCATAGCCGATCATTAAGAGTTGAAAACAGCAGGTCTGGGACAGGTAGGGGTTCCATAACCGCAGGCAGAACAGTTGAAACTGGAATAGCAGCAAGGCCAGGCGGACTGGGGACAGCAAGGAGTCACCACGGCCGGTAGTTCCGACGTATGGTCCTAGGGCTCAGGTCTCTCAGTTGGCTTTTCATAGCCGATCATTAAGAGTTGAAAACAGCAGGTCTGGGACAGGTAGGGGTTTCGTAACCGCAGGCAGAACAGTTGAAACTGGAATAGCAGCAAGGCCAGGCGGACTGGGGACAGCAAGGTGTCAGCATGCCCGGTAGTCCTGACGTATGGTCCTAGGGCTCAGGTTCTCAGAGAGAAAGAGAGAACGAGAGAATTAGAGAGAGCATACTTAAATTCAGACAGGACACTGGATAAGACAGGAGAAGTACTCCAGGTATAACCAACTAACCCCAGCCCCCCGACACATAAACTACTGCAGCATAAATACTGGAGGCTGAGACAGGAGCGGTCCGGAGACACTGTGGCCCCATCCGAAGAAACCCCCGGACAGGGCCAAACAGGAAGGATATAACCCCACCCACTCTGCCAAAGCACAGCCCCCGCACCACTAGAGGGATATCCTCAACCACCAACTTACAATCCTGAGACAAGGCCGAGTATAGCCCACAGAGGTCTCCACCACAGCACAAACCAAGGGGGGGCGCCAACCCAGACAGGAAGATCACGTCAGTAACTCAACCCACTCAAGTGACGCACCCCTCCTAGGGACGGCATGAAAGAGCACCAGCAAGCCAGTGACTCAGCCCCTGTAACAGGGTTAGATGCAGAGAACCCCAGTGGAGAGAGGGGAACCGGCCTGGCAGAGACAGCAAGGGCTGTTCGTTGCTCCAGAGCCTTTCCGTTCACCTTCACACTCCTGGGCCAGACTACACTCAATCATATGACCTACTGAAGAGATAAGTCTTCAGTAAAGACTTAAAGGTTGAGACCGAGTCTGCGTCTCTCACATGGGTAGGCAGACTGTTCCATAAAAATGGAGATCTATAGGAGAAAGCCCTGCCTCCCGCTGTTTGCTTAGAAATTCTAGGGACAATTAGGAGGCCTGCGTCTTGTGACCGTAGCGTACGTATTGGTATGTACGGCAGGACCAACTCGGAAAGATAGGTAGGAGCAATTCCATGTAACGCTTTATAGGTTAACAGTAAAACCTTGAAATCAGCCCTTGCCTTAACAGGAAGCCAGTGTAGGGAAGCTAGCACTGGAGTAATATGATCAAATTTCTTGGTTCTAGTCAGGATTCTAGCAGCCGTATTTAGCACTAACTGAAGTTTATTTAGTGCTTTATCCGGGTAGCCGGAAAGTAGAGCATTGCAGTAGTCTAACCTAGAAGTAACAAATGCATGGATTAATTTTTCTGCATCATTTTTGGACAGAAAATTTCTGATTTTTGCAATGTTACGTAGATGGAAAAAAGCTGTCCTTGAAACAGTCTTGATATGTTCGTCAAAAGAGAGATCAGGGTCAAGAGTAACGCCGAGGTCCTCTGCTTAATACAGACCATATGGTATAGCGTGCCCTGTCTCCTCTGCCAAATACAGACCATATGGTATAGCGTGCCCTGTCTCCTCTGCCAAATACAGACCATATGGTATAGCGTGCCCTGTCTCCTCTGCCAAATACAGACCATATGGTATAGCGTGCCCTGTCTCCTCTGCCAAATATAGACCATATGGTATAGCGTGCCCTGTCTCCTCTGCCAAATACAGACCATATGGTATAGCGTGCCCTGTCTCCTCTGCCAAATACAGACCATATGGTATAGCGTGCCCTGTCTCCTCTGCCAAATACAGACCATATGGTATAGCGTGCCCTGTCTCCTCTGCCAAATACAGACCATATGGTATAGCGTGCCCTGTCTCCTCTGCCAAAAACAGACCATATGGTATAGCGTGCCCTGTCTCCTCTGCCAAATACAGACCATATGGTATAGCGTGCCCTGTCTCCTCTGCTTAATACAGACCATATGGTATAGCGTGCCCTGTCTCCTCTGCCAAATACAGACCATATGGTATAGCGTGCCCTGTCTCCTCTGCCAAATACAGACCATATGGTATAGCGTGCCCTGTCTCCTCTGCCAAATACAGACCATATGGTATAGCGTGCCCTGTCTCCTCTGCCAAAAACAGACCATATGGTATAGCGTGCCCTGTCTCCTCTGCCAAATACAGACCATATGGTATAGCGTGCCCTGTCTCCTCTGCCAAAAACAGACCATATGGTATAGCGTGCCCTGTCTCCTCTGCCAAATACAGACCATATGGTATAGCGTGCCCTGTCTCCTCTGCTTAATACAGACCATATGGTATAGCGTGCCCTGTCTCCTCTGCCAAATACAGACCATATGGTATAGCGTGCCCTGTCTCCTCTGCCAAATACAGACCATATGGTATAGCGTGCCCTGTCTCCTCTGCCAAATACAGACCATATGGTATAGCGTGCCCTGTCTCCTCTGCCAAAAACAGACCATATGGTATAGCGTGCCCTGTCTCCTCTGCCAAATACAGACCATATGGTATAGCGTGCCCTGTCTCCTCTGCTTAATACAGACCATATGGTATAGCGTGCCCTGTCTCCTCTGCTTAATACAGACCATATGGTATAGCGTGCCCTGTCTCCTCTGCTTAATACAGACCATATGGTATAGCGTGCCCTGTCTCCTCTGCCAAATACAGACCATATGGTATAGCGTGCCCTGTCTCCTCTGCCAAATACAGACCATATGGTATAGCGTGCCCTGTCTCCTCTGCCAAATACAGACCATATGGTATAGTGTGCCCTGTCTCCTCTGCTTAATACAGACCATATGGTATAGCGTGCCCTGTCTCCTCTGCCAAATACAGACCATATGGTATAGCGTGCCCTGTCTCCTCTGCTTAATACAGACCATATGGTATAGCGTGCCCTGTCTCCTCTGCTTAATACAGACCATATGGTATAGCGTGCCCTGTCTCCTCTGCCAAATACAGACCATATGGTATAGCGTGCCCTGTCTCCTCTGCCAAATACAGACCATATGGTATAGCGTGCCCTGTCTCCTCTGCTTAATACAGAGCGGTACAGTATTCTGTCAGATACAGATGATGTGGTGTAGCTTGTATGTAGTACAGATAAATATCCCCAAATGTACCTAGTTTGTTCCACAACCTACATGCATAACACATAGTTTAGCATGATGTAGTACACAAATGGTCCAAAATGAATTAAATAAATACAATCCAAACCTTGTTTGTGCCACACATTTGGTTCTCCCGAAGCACTTCTATACACGTCCTCAAAGTCATGAGCGACTGGTTGATGTTACCTACAATCAGAAATATACATTTTATCTTACAAGTAGGAAAAGGCATATTTCCTGAAAAAAATGTGAGCTTTCTTCATCAGTCTAGGTAAAAACGATGTTTTCTGGTCGTGGATAGCATTTATATTCAGGGTTCTCCCCAAATAATTTACACTGTTTAATATAATTTAAAGGCTCTAGACCGCAGTTACAGTTGTTCAAAGGCCTCCCCCAGCTGTACTCAGAAGCCCCACCTTGTTAAAAGAAATCCTGGGGAGAACCCTGACATTGTTGAACGGAGTGATTCGAACCCACCTGCTTCTCTGAGGCGGTTGCCCTCTGCCCGGGTCCTGCTGGTGCGCTCACTCCCCGCCAAGTCTACGAGGCACAGCTGGCTGACGCTGACCTGGTTCTTATCCTGAGCACACATAGAAAAACATTTATACACATTTACTCTTCTACTAGACAAAGTTATTTTCAACCCCCTATAGTCGATGTCCACGCCCACCACAGAAATCAAATTAGCATAATAAAAAAATCCCCATAGACATTCATCTGTTTAAGCTAGAGATATGTTTTATTTTGCTTGGGCTGCGTCTCAATCCACCGCATCCGCTGATGTCGGCCTTTCGCATCTGCGGTGGAAGGTGGCAAAGCCGTAGCAGTGTTTGTCAGACCAGGAGACATCCCGAACATCGGTCTTCTCACGGAAACGTGACGGGTCTCGTCTGAAGTCGGTACCACCGGTCTGCCAACTTCTGTCTGTAGCATCTGAACAGTTTGGGCTTTAAACTAATATGACCCTCTAAGACAACGCATTCACGGGTCACTATGGAGGAGTTTTGGGTCCTGAATCAAAGGGAATACCCTGCAGTCTCCATCTGAGCATTAATGCTGCGTTCAAAACAACTGGGAACTCAGAACTGGGAAATCTCACACTTCCGACTTCAGTGAGTTTAAGACAACTGGGAACTCTGGAAAAAAACGAGCTCCGACTGGGATTTATTTGTATTTTTGTTGTTGTATGTTACCCCCTTTTTCGTGATATCCAATTGCGATCTTGTCTCATCGCTGCAACTCCCCAAAGGGCTCGGGAGAGGCGAAGGTTGAGGCATGCGTCCTCTGAAACATGACCCGCCAAACCGCGCTTCTTAACTCCCGCCCGCTTAACCTGGAAGCCAGCTGCACCAATGTGTCGGAGGAAACACCGTTCAACTGACGACCGAAGTCAGCCTGCAGGCGCCCGGCCCACCACAAGGGGACGCTAGAGCTCCATGAGCCAAGTAAAGCCCCCCGGCCAAACCGGAATTCTAACTCAGGAACACTGGCCTCTTTCTAGAGTTCCATCTTTCAGACCTAAAGATCACTGACGTCTTGATTTGACCTCCTATTTTTCAGAGTTCCCAGTTGTCTTGAAAGCACCATAAAACTCATGGTGCCCTCCGCCAGCTCATATCGGTTTGAAGCTGGATTCTGTGCATTAAAACCAAATATCGATCCAGATTGGATGTGACGGCAGAGATGAGGTGCGCACTGTCGACCACGCCCAGTCTTTGACGCGACATGCATCAAGCACACCCATCTCATTAGTGGTGGTGAGATACATTATGTCAGACTAATTTGCAGTTGACTGTCATAGCCCCACATTAAAAGTATGTGATTGTGTTGAGAAGACAATCAGAAATACTGTTAATATTTTTCAATTGACTGCCATAGCCCAAATAAAAAAGTAAACATCGGCTGTTAATAGCCAATTTATTCACATGGTTGGGGTTGCAGAATTTTCAGATATCAAAATGGGGTCGTGGGCCACAAAAGTTTGGGAACGCCTGATGTAAACATTATTAAAGTGACCAATGTTCAATGACTATGTACATAGCAGGGTTTCCTTCAGCTGATAATAGCCGATAAATAAGATGGCCGACTGCCAAAAAAATAACAATCCCATTGCGAAATAATGAATTTTAGCCTATTAATTGATTGAAATGCCAGCGGATGTAGCTAGCGCAAGACCTGCTGATACATCTCAAAACAGCTGTTTGTTGCTGCTGGAGTGAAACGTGCTTTCATAAGCACACTCCTTGTGCAACAATTCTAAAGGTAATCCTGTGTAAAAACAAAACAATGGCCACGATTAAAAATAGCTAATATTTTTTCCCCCCTCAACTGGTAATTGAAGCTCTTCCCATTCACCATTCAAGTGCATCGGCAACGAGACAGGCATCAGCAAGTCTCACACCACTTCACAATGAACTGGAGGCAGTAAGCATTTTGAAAGCAAAACTTCATTGTTAGAAACCCTGAACGTTTTAATACATATGAGGCATGTCTTACCTTGCTTCAAAGTAGCCTAGCCAAAATCCAACCAAAGGTGCAGGCAATTATTTTATAAAGACTTCCATATGCCATTGAAACCAGTAGCCTTTTCCTCTCATGTTCTATTGGATTTCAAAATCAATTTTCTTTCATTGTTCAGTAGCCAATGGCACAATCCTAGTTATATTAGCAACGCATGCTAGTTGTAGCATATTTAGTTCTCCCCTCTTCCTAAATTTCAAAACAGATGTTTTCATATCTGTCACACGAAACCGTTCACAATGGTGTTATCCCGCTAATTGTATTGTGGAACTTACATTTGCGCGTAGCCTACTGCTTTAGGCAGATTGCTGCGTTTATAATGTGAAGAAATAATAGGTTCATCAACATTAATGATAAACGTTCTGGTCTGTTGTTGCTTGAGACTGATTGCTTTTTAACGTTTTCGGATCTACCGTCCCACAACCCTCCGAGAGTGTTTGGAACAGGCTATTTCTTCCTCGCACAGAACGACAAGCTGACCAATATAATAGGTAAACGTTTCTACTATGGGGGATAGTAGATTGACATAGGCTGGTGATTTTGTTGTTCGTTACTCATCTTGTTGGCTGAGGAAAAGTAAATGAGGACAGTTATTCTAACATCGGCGGCGCTTGGGTTTCAAGTTCGGGGAAGCTAATTTTGACCATAAAATGCACCTTTATAATAAAAGATTTTCATGCATCCTCGCATTTTCAGAATTATGCAAGATATCCTACTATTCCTAATGTGATTATTAGGTTTGAGTCATAATTTAGGCTAATAATAGAAGAGTCGGCCTAGGCTATATCAGTCTACATTTACTCAGTTTTCTTTGCACAGGAAAATGTGGCCTTTACTACACGTTAGATGACTGAAGACATTAGCAGAAGAAATAACAGGGTATTCTACTGCGCTGACACTGACAAAGAGATCAATAAAAACTAAGGTCTGATCCATATAGTCAGGGGAGACAAATACATGACATCATCTAACCTGGAGGAGGAAATGATTGTCCAAAAACACACTAAAAGTGGAACTAACCCAATGATAATGACAGTGAATATGCACACTCAACGGGGATATGGCCGACGTTCTCCGCTGGCTACTGTTCACTCGACTAAGTGGAGAATTTGTATAACTAAAAGACAGATTGGAGTATTTTTATTGTCTTCCATTTGCAGCAATTTGTTTCCAAACACTTTTTCCGCGATAGTAGTGTAGTGTATTAAGATTATGACGTTGTTAATGTTTTTAAGTGGAACCGGAGAGGATGTTTATTTTAGTGTCAAGAGGGAATGTTTTAGTGTAACGCCACATACAACAGACAGGAAGTGTGTTGTAGACAGGGGATTGGACAGTAGAGGGAGCCACCCATACCTTGGGAAGATTATATATACTGGGTAAAAGCGAAGAAGAGGTTAGAGCGGCCATTGCAATCTGGGACGCCGTTCTCCGGGTGTCATGACACCTGTAACCTCATGCTGGAATCTTGTGATATGAATAAAACTTATGATCAAAGGTTCAGTATGAGCGGACTCCTTTGTTTATCAGCAATAATTGCCAGCATTGACCCGATACTACAGTAGTTTCAAATATTGCGATATGCCTGGACTGGTCTGTTTGCTTTTCACTGACAGTCGCAACTCAACAATCTAGGCTGATTTGGTACTTGCCTCGCGCTCTCCGCCCGCTGCCCAAATTGAGGGACCTTCCGACTGTAGGCTATGCGATTTATTGGTAGAGCACGGCGCTTGTAACGCCAAGGTAGTGGGTTCGATCCCCGGGACCACCCATACGTAAAAATTTATGCACACATTACTGTAAGTCGCTTTGGATAAAAGCGTCTGCTAAATGGCATATTATTATTATTATATTATTATTAAAACAATCCACCTGTTTTTAATTTAACAAGTTACTGATCCTCTGTGTCCAAACCATGCTTTCTGGTGTAGTAGCCTATTTTGAATGATTGTAATTATTTCCGCATAGACAGGAGTAAGCTAATTAAGGTTTTATAATTTTGGCAATTTAATTCAAGTTACTTTAGGAAAGCTTAGCTTCCCCTAGCCTTGTGGACGCACCGCCTACGTAATCTAACATCTTCAAATTGCTCATCAGAATTCGGTAAGAATGACGCATGCTGTTGCATCGGAGTTGTATGTTTTGTTAAGATGAATTACCTTCAACTAAATGTGATTTCTGTCATTCTGAGAACCGTGGGTGGACGCCGTAAACAGGTTACCAGTGCCTAAAATTAACTTTTTGGTCCACCAGCTACTGTGGCAGGTAAATGAAAAAAAATCTACGAGCCACTCAAAATATTTTTCGCCATAATCCAAAAACAAAACCATGACCATGCTTTGTAATGTTTCTAAAAGGAGAAATGGATTAGTAATAAGTAATGTGGTATACTGCTCAATTTCATCAGTCTTTTAACCAAAATATCAGATGAGACAAAATGTTCAGCTGCCCCTTTGAAAGGGGTGGAAGGTTACCGTAGTAACAGACCACTCAAGTCATGTCACGTGTGTCTGAGATTTGGGATCGGACTAGGGGCGTCCCTTCGCTATCAGTTGAAGCAGCAGACTCAAACTAACTTTAAATACAACTGAGCTTGTGAACAAAACAATGTAAATAGCCAAGTAACACGAGGACAAAGCCTCACTTTGTAGACTTGAGTAAATTACACCAACTTATGCACCTCCAAAAATGTCTCTGTATTTTCACTCAGCTCCTGTCAGGCAGTGTTGCTGCGTGAGGTGGGATGTATGATTCGTATTTCTTTGTGCGATTAGCAGCTGTGAACCAAAACTGCAGAAATACTTGGTAAACAGCTACTGCAGCATTTTCTACTATAAAATCGCAACTCGCATGTGCTCATACTTGACTTTGGACTATTTTTATTCGCGAATGTAATGCTTGCACTGTAGAGCCCTACACATTGACCTGCATTTGGCGGGTATTAATTTTATGCCTGGTACAGAGTTGAGTACCGGTTGGTAGCCAGCTAGTAACAGTGACTAAAGTTCAGGGCAGGGTACTGGGCAGAGGCTGGCTAGTGGTGACTATTTAACAGTCTGATGGCCTGGAGATTGAAAAATAGCTTCTGTCTCTCAGTCCCAGCTTTGATGCCGCGGAGCTGAGATCCTTGATGATCTTCTTGGCCTTCCTGTGACACCGGGTGCTGTGTAGCTCAGTTGGTAGAGCATGGCGCTTGCAACGCCAAGGTTGTGGGTTCGATTCCCACGGGGGCCCAGTATGAAAAAATGTAATGTATGCACTCACTAACTGTAAGTCGCTCTGGATAAGAGCATCTGCTAAATGACAAAAAATGTAAAAATGTAAAATGTCCTTGAGGGAGTGTAGGCAGTGTGCCCCCGGTGATGCGTTGGGCAGACCGCACCACCCTCTGGAGAGCCCTGAAGTTGCGGACAGTGCAGTTGCCGTACCAGGCGGTGATACAGGATGCTCTCAATGGTGCATCTGTAGAAGAGGCGCTGTTACGCCTTCAGACTGTGTGGATGGACCATTTCAGGTTGTCAGTGATGATCGAGGAACATGAATCCACGATCAACTCCTTTGTTTTGTTGACGTTGAGAGAGAGAGGTTATTTTCCTGGCCCCACTCTTTCAGGGCCCTCACCTCCTCCCTGTAGGCGGTCTCGTCATTGTTGGTAATCAAGCCTACTACTGTTGTGTCGTCTGCAAACTTGATGATTGAGTTGGAGGCGTGCTTGGCCACGCAGTCATGGGTGAACAGGGAGTCCAGGAGGGGGCTGAGCACGCACCCTTGTGGGGCCACTGTGTTGAGGATCAGCGAAGTGGAGGTGTTGTTTCCTACCTTCACCACCTGGGGGCGGCCCGTCAGGAAGTCCAGGACCCAGTTGCACAGGGCGGGGTTCAGACCCAGGGCCTCGAGCTTAATGATGAGCTTGGAGGGTACTATGGTGTTGAATGCTGAGCTATAGTCAATGAACAGCATTCTTACATATGTATTCCTCTTGTCCAGATGGGATAGGGCAGTGTGCAGTGCGATGGCGATTGTGTTATCCGTGGATCTGTTGGGGTGGTATGCAAATTGAAGTGGGTCTAGGGTGACAGGTAAGGTAGAGGTGATATGATCCTTGACTAGTCTCTCAAAGCACTTCATGATGACAGAGGTGAGTGCTACGGGGCGATAGTCATTTAGTTCAGTTACCTTTGCTTTCTTGGGTACAGGGACAATGGTGGCCATCTTGAAGCAACTGGGGACAACAGACTGGGATAGGGAGAGATTGAACATGCCCGTAAAGACTCCAGCCAGCTGGTCTGCACATGCCCTCTGACCCGGCAGCCTTGCGAGAGTTAAGATGCTTAAATGTCTTACTCACCAGTCACCTTGCCGTGGTTAAATGCGGTGGTTTGCGTGAATGCTGCCATCTATCCATGGTTTTTTGGTTTGGATAAGTTCTAATCATCACAGCAGGAACAAAAATTCCTCTATGCACTTCCTGATGAACTCAGTCACCGAGTCATTGTATACGTCAATGTTATTCTCAGAGGCGACCCGGAACATATCCCAGAATATAATCTTGAGACATAGATTCCGATTGGTCATACCAACGGAGTGGGATTCTTGTCTGATTCTATTGAAGAGACAGAGGCGATAAAAGCGTTGGGCTAAAAGTGCAATTTATTATATATGATGATATTACCTGTAAGATGTTGTCACCATCTGCATCCAGGGGGGCCTGAGCCAGTTTGATGATGAATACACTGTGGGAGCGACTGGACTCTCTGTTGAGCTGAGTGTTGGCTATACGCCTCTTCTTCTGACCTGTAATGTAACCAGACAGTCAACCTAACATCAATACCTATATAAGATCACACTGTGGGAGCGACTGGACTCTCTGTTGAGCTGAGTGTTGGCTATACGTCTCTTCTTCTGACCTGTAACATAACCAGACAGTCAACCTAACATCAATACCTATATAAGATCACACTGTGGGAGCGACTGGACTCTCTGTTGAGCTGAGTGTTGGCTATACGCCTCTTCTTCTGACCTGTAATGTAACCAGACAGTCAACCTAACATCAATACCTATATAAGATCACACTGTGGGAGCGACTGGACTCTCTGTTGAGCTGAGTGTTGGCTATACGCCTCTTCTTCTGACCTATAATATAACCAGACAGTCAACCTAACATCAATACCTATATAAGATCACACTGTGGGAGCGACTGGACTCTCTGTTGAGCTGAGTGTTCGCTATACGCCTCTTCTTCTGACCTGTAACGTAACCAGACAGTCAACCTAACATCAATACCTATATAAGATCACACTGTGGGAGCGACTGGACTCTCTGTTGAGCTGAGTGTTGGCTATACGCCTCTTCTTCTGACCTGTAACATAACCAGACAGTCAACCTAACATCAATACCTATATAAGATCACACTGTGGGAGCGACTGGACTCTCTGTTGAGCTGAGTGTTCGCTATACGCCTCTTCTTCCGACCTATAAACAACAAACAGGAGATCAAGTTCAACCAAATCAACCTCAATTAGCTACTCAATAACATGATATGGCCCAGGTCAAACACAGAATGGATGGGTTGTGGTAGCAGGAAATGTTGCTTGGTCTCTGGGATGAGCAAAGAACTTCATGAAAACGGTATTGCTGTAAAAAGGGCCTTAATGGCTGCATTTACACAGACAGACCACCCCCCCCCCCCCCCAATAATTGTCCAAACGGTCAGATTGGGCTGCCTGTGTAAACGCAGCCTTTGATAGATTAGGTGTTTAGTGAAGGGTTTGATAGATTAGGTGTTTAGTGAAGGGCTTGATAGATTAGGTGTTCAGTGAAGGGTTGATCTGATCCTACCTCTCCAGAACACCTCAAAGGCCTCTTCTGTAGACTTGACTTCTACCTCGGTGCAGCCGGCCACGTACATGTTGTGGTTCTGGTCCTCTCTCAGGATCTTAGACTGGGGCGGTCTACACAGACACAGAGACAGACACAGAGACAGACACAGACAGAGACAGACACAGAGACAGACACAGACAGAGACAGACACAGAGACAGACAGAGACAGACAGAGACAGACACAGACAGAGACAGACAGACACAGAGACAGACACAGAGACAGACACAGAGACAGACACAGACAGAGACAGACAGAGACAGACACAGAGTCAACTGACTGATATTGCTGACCTACCTGGTCCTAGATGCGTTTGTGTCGTCTGGCCAACCACTATGGTCATTCGTAAAAGAACAAACCGATCTGGGACCAGGCTGATGCTGTGTACGGTTTAGTACTGAACATCTTATACGTAGAAGACTGGCTCACGTTACATTTTAACGCATGAATGTTTGACAGCCACAAAAAGCATTAGACAGTCAAGGCTAAAGCAACATACAAAACAAAGAAAGCAAAGCAACATACAGCAACATAGAGCAGTTCTGCCACTACAAAGCACACAGAGAGCACGACAGCTAATGAACACTTCATGGTTGCAACATTGAAGCTTCTGTAGCATTATACATGTAGCTATAGGAGTTTATTTTCTATGTGTGACATACATGACCTCCTGGTTGGGCTGCCTCTGAGGAGTGCCTCCACCGTTCCACCTAGCAAAGTAAGGAACACGGGAAGATTTATCTGACTGCAATAACTACTCTAATGGGAAACTATACCATACAGTAGGACCAGGAGATAACTACTATACCATACAGTAGCCAGTAGGACCAGGAGATAACTACTATACCATACAGTAGCCAGTAGGACCAGGAGATAACTACTATACCATACAGTAGGACCAGGAGATAACTACTATACCATACAGTAGCCAGTAGGACCAGGAGATAACTACTATACCATACAGTAGCCAGTAGGACCAGGATATAACTACTATACCATACAGTAGCCAGTATGACCAGGAGATAACTACTATACCATACAGTAGGACCAGGAGATAACTACTATACCATACAGAAGCCAGTAGGACCAGGAGATAACTACTATACAATACAGTAGGACCAGGAGATAACTACTATACCATACAGTAGCCAGTAGGACCAGGAGATAACTACTATACCATACAGTAGCCAGTAGGACCAGGAGATAACTACTACTCTAATAGGAAACTATACCATACAGTAGGACCAGGAGATAACTACTATACCATACAGTAGGACCAGGAGATAACTACTATACCATACAGTAGCCAGTAGGACCAGGAGATAACTACTACTCTAATAGGAAACTATACCATACAGTAGGACCAGGAGATAACTACTATACCATACAGTAGGACCAGGAGATAACTACTATACCATACAGTAGCCAGTAGGACCAGGAGATAACTACTATACCATACAGTAGGACCAGGAGATAACTACTATACAATACAGTAGCCAGTAGGACCAGGAGATAACTACTATACCATACAGTAGGACCAGGAGATAACTACTATACCATACAGTAGCCAGTAGGACCAGGAGATAACTACTATACCATACAGTAGGACCAGGAGATAACTACTATACCATACAGTAGGACCAGGAGATAACTACTATACCATACAGTAGCCAGTAGGACCAGGAGATAACTACTATACCATACAGTAGGACCAGGAGATAACTACTATACCATACAGTAGCCAGTAGGACCAGGAGATAACTACTATACCATACAGTAGCCAGTAGGACCAGGAGATAACTACTACTCTAATAGGAAACTATACCATACAGTAGCCAGTAGGACCAGGAGATAACTACTACTCTAATAGGAAACTATACCATACAGTAGCCAGTAGGACCAGGAGATAACTACTACTCTAATAGGAAACTATACCATACAGTAGCCAGTAGGACCAGGAGATAACTACTACTCTAATAGGAAACTATACCATACAGTAGCCAGTAGGACCAGGAGATAACTACTACTCTAATGGGAAACTATACCATACAGTAGCCAGTAGGACCAGATGATAACTACTACTCTAATAGGAAACTATACCATACAGTAGGACCAGGAGATAACTAATATACCATACAGTAGCCAGTAGGACCAGGAGATAACTACTATACCATACAGTAGCCAGTAGGACCAGGAGATAACTGCTACTCTAATGGGAAACTATACCATACAGTACCCAGTAGGACCAGGATATAACTACTACTCTAATGGGAAACTATACCATACAGTAGCCAGTAGGACCAGGAGATAACTACTACTCTAATAGGAAACTATACCATACAGTAGCCAGTAGGACCAGGATATAACTACTACTCTAATGGGAAACTATACCATACAGTAGCCAGTAGGACCAGGAGATAACTACTACTCTAATAGGAAACTATACCATACAGTAGCCAGTAGGACCAGGAGATAACTACTACTCTAATGGGAAACTATACCATACAGTAGCCAGTAGGACCAGGATATAACTACTACTCTAATGGGAAACTATACCATACAGTAGCCAGTAGGACCAGGAGATAACTACTACTCTAATAGGAAACTATACCATACAGTAGCCAGTAGGACCAGGAGATAACTACTACTCTAATGGGAAACTATACCATACAGTAGCCAGTAGGACCAGGAGATAACTACTACTCTAATAGGAAACTATACCATACAGTAGGACCAGGAGATAACTACTATACCATACAGTAGCCAGTAGGACCAGGAGATAACTACTATACCATACAGTAGCCAGTAGGACCAGGATATAACTACTACTCTAATGGGAAACTATACCATACAGTAGCCAGTAGGACCAGGAGATAACTACTACTCTAATAGGAAACTATACCATACAGTAGCCAGTAGGACCAGGAGATAACTACTACTCTAATAGGAAACTATACCATACAGTAGCCAGTAGGACCAGGAGATAACTACTATACCATACAGTAGCCAGTAGGACCAGGAGATAACTACTACTCTAATAGGAAACTATACCATACAGTAGCCAGTAGGACCAGGAGATAACTACTACTCTAATAGGAAACTATACCATACAGTAGGACCAGGAGATAACTACTATACCATACAGTAGCCAGTAGGACAAGGATATAACTACTACTCTAATAGGAAACTATACCATACAGTAGCCAGTAGGACCAGGAGATAACTACTATACCATACAGTAGCCAGTAGGACCAGGAGATAACTACTATACCATACAGTAGCCAGTAGGACCAGGAGATAACTACTACTCTAATAGGAAACTATACCATACAGTAGCCAGTAGACCAGGAGATAACTACTACTCTAATAGGAAACTATACCATACAGTAGCCAGTAGGACCAGGAGATAACTACTACTCTAATAGGAAACTATACCATACAGTAGTAAGTAGGACCAGGAGATAACTACTACTCTAATAGGAAACTATACCATACTGTAGCCAGTAGGACCAGGAGATAACTACTATACCATACAGTAGCCAGTAGGACCAGGAGATAACTACTATACCATACAGTAGCCAGTAGGACCAGGAGATAACTACTACTCTAATAGGAAACTATACCATACAGTAGCCAGTAGGACCAGGAGATAACTACTACTCTAATAGGAAACTATACCATACAGTAGGACCAGGAGATAACTACTACTCTAATAGGAAACTATACCATACAGTAGCCAGTAGGACCAGGAGATAACTACTACTCTAATAGGAAACTATACCATACAGTAGCCAGTAGACCAGGAGATAACTACTACTCTAATAGGAAACTATACCATACAGTAGCCAGTAGGACCAGGAGATAACTACTACTCTAATAGGAAACTATACCATACAGTAGCCAGTAGGACCAGGAGATAACTACTACTCTAATAGGAAACTATACCATACTGTAGCCAGTAGGACCAGGAGATAACTACTATACCATACAGTAGCCAGTAGGACCAGGAGATAACTACTATACCATACAGTAGCCAGTAGGACCAGGAGATAACTACTACTCTAATAGGAAACTATACCATACAGTAGCCAGTAGGACCAGGAGATAACTACTACTCTAATAGGAAACTATACCATACAGTAGGACCAGGAGATAACTACTATACCATACAGTAGCCAGTAGGACAAGGATATAACTACTACTCTAATAGGAAACTATACCATACAGTAGCCAGTAGGACCAGGAGATAACTACTACTCCAATAGGAAACTATACCATACAGTAGCCAGTAGGACCAGGAGATAACTACTATACCATACAGTAGCCAGTAAGACCAGGAGATAACTACTACTCCAATAGGAAACTATACCATACAGTAGCCAGTAGGACCAGGAGATAACTACTACTCCAATGGGAAACTATACCATACAGTAGCCAGTAGGACCAGGAGATAACTACTACTCTAATAGGAAACTATACCATACAGTAGCCAGTAGGACCAGGAGATAACTACTACTCTAATAGGAAACTATACCATACAGTAGCCAGTAGGACCAGGAGCTAACTACTACTCTAATAGGAAACTATACCATACAGTAGCCAGTAGGACAAGGATATAACTACTACTCTAATAGGAAACTATACCATACAGTAGCCAGTAGGACCAGGAGATAACTACTACTCCAATAGGAAACTATACCATACAGTAGCCAGTAGGACCAGGAGATAACTACTATACCATACAGTAGCCAGTAAGACCAGGAGATAACTACTACTCCAATAGGAAACTATACCATACAGTAGCCAGTAGGACCAGGAGATAACTACTACTCCAATGGGAAACTATACCATACAGTAGCCAGTAGGACCAGGAGATAACTACTACTCTAATAGGAAACTATACCATACAGTAGCCAGTAGGACCAGGAGATAACTACTACTCTAATAGGAAACTATACCATACAGTAGCCAGTAGGACCAGGAGCTAACTACTACTCTAATAGGAAACTATACCATACAGTAGCCAGTAGGACCAGGAGATAACTACTACTCTAATAGGAAACTATACCATACAGTAGCCAGTAGGACCAGGATATAACTACTATACCATACAGTAGCCAGTAGGACCAGGAGATAACTACTACTCTAATAGGAAACTATACCATACAGTAGCCAGTAGGACCAGGAGATAACTACTACTCTAATGGGAAACTATACCATACAGTAGCCAGTAGGACCAGGAGATAACTACTACTCTAATAGGAAACTATACCATACAGTAGCCAGTAGGACCAGGAGATAACTACTACTCTAATAGGAAACTATACCATACAGTAACCAGTAGGACCAGGAGATAACTACTTCTCTAATAGGAAACTATACCATACAGTAGCCAGTAGGACCAGGAGATAACTACTACTCTAATAGGAAACTATACCATACAGTAACCAGTAGGACCAGGAGATAACTACTTCTCTAATAGGAAACTATACCATACAGTAGCCAGTAGGACCAGGAGATAACTACTACTCTAATAAGAAACTATACCATACAGTAGCCAGTAGGACCAGGAGATAACTACTACTCTAATGGGAAACTATACCATACAGTAGCCAGTAGGACCAGGAGATAACTACTACTCTAATGGGAAACTATACCATACAGTAGCCAGTAGGACCAGGAGATAACTACTACTCTAATAGGAAACTATACCATACAGTAGCCAGTAGGACCAGGAGATAACTACTACTCTAATAGGAAACTATACCATACAGTAGCCAGTAGGACCAGGAGATAACTACTACTCTAATAGGAAACTATACCATACAGTAGCCAGTAGGACCAGGAGATAACTACTACTCTAATAGGAAACTATACCATACAGTAGCCAGTAGGACCAGGAGATAACTACTACTCTAATAGGAAACTATACCATACAGTAGCCAGTAGGACCAGGAGATAACTACTACTCTAATAGGAAACTATACCATACAGTAGCCAGTAGGACCAGGAGATAACTACTACTCTAATAGGAAACTATACCATACAGTAACCAGTAGGACCAGGAGATAACTACTTCTCTAATAGGAAACTATACCATACAGTAGCCAGTAGGACCAGGAGATAACTACTATACCATACAGTAGCCAGTAGGACCAGGAGATAACTACTACTCCAATAGGAAACTATACCATACAGTAGCCAGTAGGACCAGGAGATAACTACTACTCCAATAGGAAACTATACCATACAGTAGCCAGTAGGACCAGGAGATAACTACTACTCCAATGGGAAACTATACCATACAGTAGCCAGTAGGACCAGGAGATAACTACTACTCTAATAGGAAACTATACCATACAGTAGCCAGTGGGACCAGGAGCTAACTACTACTCTAATAGGAAACTATACCATACAGTAGCCAGTAGGACCAGGAGATAACTACTACTCTAATAGGAAACTATACCATACAGTAGCCAGTAGGACCAGGAGATAACTACTATACCATACAGTAGCCAGTAGGACCAGGAGATAACTACTACTCTAATAGGAAACTATACCATACAGTAGCCAGTAGGACCAGGAGATAACTACTATACCATACAGTAGCCAGTAGGACCAGGAGATAACTACTATACCATACAGTGGCCAGTAGGACCAGGAGATAACTACTATACCATACAGTAGCCAGTAGGACCAGGAGATAACTACTACTCTAATAGGAAACTATACCATACAGTAGCCAGTAGGACCAGGAGATAACTACTACTCTAATGGGAAACTATACCATACAGTAGCCAGTAGGACCAGGAGATAACTACTATACCATACAGTAGCCAGTAGGACCAGGAGATAACTACTACTCCAATAGGAAACTATACCATACAGTAGCCAGTAGGACCAGGAGATAACTACTACTCCAATGGGAAACTATACCATACAGTAGCCAGTAGGACCAGGAGATAACTACTACTCCAATAGGAAACTATACCATACAGTAGCCAGTAGGACCAGGAGATAACTACTACTCTAATAGGAAACTATACCATACAGTAGCCAGTTGGACCAGGAGATAACTACTACTCTAATAGGAAACTATACCATACAGTAACCAGTAGGACCAGGAGATAACTACTTCTCTAATAGGAAACTATACCATACAGTAGCCAGTAGGACCAGGAGATAACTACTACTCTAATAAGAAACTATACCATACAGTAGCCAGTAGGACCAGGAGATAACTACTACTCTAATGGGAAACTATACCATACAGTAGCCAGTAGGACCAGGAGATAACTACTACTCTAATGGGAAACTATACCATACAGTAGCCAGTAGGACCAGGAGATAACTACTACTCTAATAGGAAACTATACCATACAGTAGCCAGTAGGACCAGGAGATAACTACTACTCTAATAGGAAACTATACCATACAGTAGCCAGTAGGACCAGGAGATAACTACTACTCTAATAGGAAACTATACCATACAGTAGCCAGTAGGACCAGGAGATAACTACTACTCTAATAGGAAACTATACCATACAGTAGCCAGTAGGACCAGGAGATAACTACTACTCTAATAGGAAACTATACCATACAGTAGCCAGTAGGACCAGGAGATAACTACTACTCTAATAGGAAACTATACCATACAGTAGCCAGTAGGACCAGGAGATAACTACTACTCTAATAGGAAACTATACCATACAGTAGCCAGTAGGACCAGGAGATAACTACTACTCTAATGGGAAACTATACCATACAGTAGCCAGTAGGACCAGGAGATAACTACTATACCATACAGTAGCCAGTAGGACCAGGAGATAACTACTACTCTAATAGGAAACTATACCATACAGTAGCCAGTAGGACCAGGAGATAACTACTACTCTAATAGGAAACTATACCATACAGTAGCCAGTAGGACCAGGAGATAACTACTATACCATACAGTAGCCAGTAGGACCAGGAGATAACTACTATACCATACAGTGGCCAGTAGGACCAGGAGATAACTACTATACCATACAGTAGCCAGTAGGACCAGGAGATAACTACTACTCTAATAGGAAACTATACCATACAGTAGCCAGTAGGACCAGGAGATAACTACTACTCTAATGGGAAACTATACCATACAGTAGCCAGTAGGACCAGGAGATAACTACTATACCATACAGTAGCCAGTAGGACCAGGAGATAACTACTACTCCAATAGGAAACTATACCATACAGTAGCCAGTAGGACCAGGAGATAACTACTACTCCAATGGGAAACTATACCATACAGTAGCCAGTAGGACCAGGAGATAACTACTACTCCAATAGGAAACTATACCATACAGTAGCCAGTAGGACCAGGAGATAACTACTACTCTAATAGGAAACTATACCATACAGTAGCCAGTTGGACCAGGAGATAACTACTACTCTAATAGGAAACTATACCATACAGTAACCAGTAGGACCAGGAGATAACTACTTCTCTAATAGGAAACTATACCATACAGTAGCCAGTAGGACCAGGAGATAACTACTACTCTAATAAGAAACTATACCATACAGTAGCCAGTAGGACCAGGAGATAACTACTACTCTAATGGGAAACTATACCATACAGTAGCCAGTAGGACCAGGAGATAACTACTACTCTAATGGGAAACTATACCATACAGTAGCCAGTAGGACCAGGAGATAACTACTACTCTAATAGGAAACTATACCATACAGTAGCCAGTAGGACCAGGAGATAACTACTACTCTAATAGGAAACTATACCATACAGTAGCCAGTAGGACCAGGAGATAACTACTACTCTAATAGGAAACTATACCATACAGTAGCCAGTAGGACCAGGAGATAACTACTACTCTAATAGGAAACTATACCATACAGTAGCCAGTAGGACCAGGAGATAACTACTACTCTAATAGGAAACTATACCATACAGTAGCCAGTAGGACCAGGAGATAACTACTACTCTAATAGGAAACTATACCATACAGTAGCCAGTAGGACCAGGAGATAACTACTACTCTAATAGGAAACTATACCATACAGTAGCCAGTAGGACCAGGAGATAACTACTACTCTAATGGGAAACTATACCATACAGTAGCCAGTAGGACCAGGAGATAACTACTATACCATACAGTAGCCAGTAGGACCAGGAGATAACTACTACTCTAATAGGAAACTATACCATACAGTAGCCAGTAGGACCAGGAGATAACTACTACTCTAATAGGAAACTATACCATACAGTAGCCAGTAGGACCAGGAGATAACTACTATACCATATAGTGCCTTCAGAAAGTATTTATACCACTTGACTTATTCCACATTTTGTTGTTCTATCGCCTGAATTCCAAGTGGATGAAATAATAGTTTTCCCTCACCCTTCTACACACAGTACCCCATAATGACAAAGTGAAAACATGTTAAAAAATAAATGAAAAACAGAAATCTAATTTGCATAAGTATTGAGATTCAAGTCTGTGCTTTGGCTGGGCCACTCAATGACTTTCCAATTTTTTCTCAGGAGTGGCTTCCGTCTGGCCTCTCTCCCATAAAGCCCAGATTGGTGAAGTGCTGAAGAGACTGTTGTCCTTCTGGCAGGTTCTCCCATCTCAGCCAAGGAACACTGTAGTTATGTCAGAATGGTCACGGTTCTTAGTCACCTGCCAAACCAAGGTCCTTGCCCGGTTGCGTAGTTTGGTCGAACGGCCAGCTCTAGGCAGTATGGGTAGTTCGATATTTTTACACTGTGCTCTTGAAAACTTTCAACACTGTATAAAGTGCCTTCAGAAGGGATTCACTGTATAAAGTGCCTTCAGAAGGGATTCACTGTATAAAGGGCCTTCAGAAGGGATTCACTGTATAAAGTTCCTTCAGAAGGGATTCACTGTATAAAGGGCCTTCAGAAGGGATTCACTGTATAAAGGGCCTTCAGAAGGGATTCACTGTATAAAGTTCCTTCAGAAGGGATTCACTGTATAAAGGGCCTTCAGAAGGGATTCACTGTATAAAGTTCCTTCAGAAGGGATTCACTGTATAAAGTTCCTTCAGAAGGGATTCACTGTATAAAGTTCCTTCAGAAGGGATTCACTGTATAAAGGGCCTTCAGAAGGGATTCACTGTATAAAGTGCCTTCAGAAGGGATTCACTGTATAAAGTGCCTTCAGAAGGGATTCACTGTATAAAGTGCCTTCAGAAGGGATTCACTGTATAAAGTGCCTTCAGAAGGGATTCACTGTATAAAGTGCCTTCAGAAGGGATTCACTGTATAAAGTGCCTTCAGAAGGGATTCACTGTATAAAGTTCCTTCAGAAGGGATTCACTGTATAAAGGGCCTTCAGAAGGGATTCACTGTATAAAGGGCCTTCAGAAGGGATTCACTGTATAAAGGGCCTTCAGAAGGGATTCACTGTATAAAGTGCCTTCAGAAGGGATTCACTGTATAAAGGGCCTTCAGAAGGGATTCACTGTATAAAGGGCCTTCAGAAGGGATTCACTGTATAAAGGGCCTTCAGAAGGGATTCACTGTATAAAGTGCCTTCAGAAGGGATTCACTGTATAAAGTGCCTTCAGAAGGGATTCACTGTATAAAGTTCCTTCAGAAGGGATTCACTGTATAAAGGGCCTTCAGAAGGGACTCACTGTATAAAGTGCCTTCAGAAGGGATTCACTGTATAAAGTTCCTTCAGAAGGGATTCACTGTATAAAGTTCCTTCAGAAGGGATTCACTGTATAAAGTTCCTTCAGAAGGGATTCACTGTATAAAGTGCCTTCAGAAGGGATTCACTGTATAAAGTTCCTTCAGAAGGGATTCACTGTATAAAGGGCCTTCAGAAGGGATTCACTGTATAAAGTGCCTTCAGAAGGGATTCACTGTATAAAGTGCCTTCAGAAGGGATTCACTGTATAAAGGGCCTTCAGAAGGGATTCACTGTATAAAGTTCCTTCAGAAGGGATTCACTGTATAAAGTTCCTTCAGAAGGGATTCACTGTATAAAGTGCCTTCAGAAGGGATTCACTGTATAAAGTTCCTTCAGAAGGGATTCACTGTATAAAGTTCATTCAGAAGGGATTCACTGTATAAAGGGCCTTCAGAAGGGATTCACTGTATAAAGTTCCTTCAGAAGGGATTCACTGTATAAAGGGCCTTCAGAAGGGATTCACTGTATAAAGTTCATTCAGAAGGGATTCACTGTATAAAGGGCCTTCAGAAGGGATTCACTGTATAAAGTTCCTTCAGAAGGGATTCACTGTATAAAGGGCCTTCAGAAGGGATTCACTGTATAAAGTTCCTTCAGAAGGGATTCACTGTATAAAGGGCCTTCAGAAGGGATTCACTGTATAAAGTTCCTTCAGAAGGGATTCACTGTATAAAGGGCCTTCAGAAGGGATTCACTGTATAAAGTTCATTCAGAAGGGATTCACTGTATAAAGGGCCTTCAGAAGGGATTCACTGTATAAAGTTCCTTCAGAAGGGATTCACTGTATAAAGGGCCTTCAGAAGGGATTCACTGTATAAAGTTCCTTCAGAAGGGATTCACTGTATAAAGTTCATTCAGAAGGGATTCACTGTATAAAGGGCCTTCAGAAGGGATTCACTGTATAAAGTGCCTTCAGAAGGGATTCACACCCCTTGACTTTTTACACATTGTTGTTACAGCCTGAATTTAAAATGGTCACTGGCCTACACACAACACCCCATAATGTCAAAGTGAAATTTTGACAAATAAATTAAAAATTAAAAGCTGAAACTTCTTAAGTCAATAAGTATTCAACCACTTTATGGTAAGCCTAAATAAATTCAGGAGTAAGAATGTGATTAACACGTCACATAATAAATTGCATGGACTCACTCTGTTTGCAATAGTGTTTAACATTATTTCTGAATGACTACCTCATCTCTGTACACCACATATACAATTATCTGAAAAGGTCCCTCAGTCGAGCAGTGAATTTCAAACACAGATTCAACCACAAAGACCAGGAAGGTTTTCCAATGCCTCGCAAATAGGGACACCTATTTGTAGATTAAAAAATGCAGACCTTGAATATCCCTTTGAGTATGGTGAAGTTATTAATTACACTTTGGATGGTGTATCAATACACCCAGTCACTACAAAGATACAGGCATCCTTCCTAACTCAGTTGCCGGAGAGGAAGGAAACCGCTCAGGGATTTCACCATGAGGCCAATGGTGACTTGAAAACAGTTACAGAGTTGAATAGCTGTGAGAAAACTGAGGATGGATCAACAACATAGTTACTCCACAATACTAACCTAATTGACAGAGTGAAAAGTTGGAAGCCTGTACAGAATAAAAGTAATCCAAAACATGCATCCTGTTTGCAACAAGGCACTAAAGTACTACTGCAAAAAACGTGGCAAAGCAATTCACTTTTTGTCCTGAATACATGTTTGGGGCAAATCCAATACAACACATTACCGAGTACCACTCTCCATATTTTCAAGCATAGTGGTGACTCCATCATGTTATGGGTATGCTTGTAATGGTTAAGGACTGGGGAGTTTTTCAGGATAAAAAAAATAAACATTATGGAGCTAAGCACAGGCAAAATCCTAGAGGAAAACCTGGTTCAGTCTGCTTTCCACCAGACACTGGGAGATTAATTACCTTTCAGCAGGACAATAACCTAATACAAGGCTAAATCTACACTGGAGTTGTTCACCAAGAAGACTGAATGTTCCTGAGTGGCCGAGTTACAGTTTTGACTTAAAATCTACTTGAAAATGTATGCCAAGACCTGAAAATGGTTTTCTAGCAATGATCAACCAATTTGACAGAGCTTCAATAATTTAAAGAATAATTGGCAAATGTTGCACAATCCAGGAGTGGAAAGCTCTTAAAGACTTACCCAGCAAGACTCACAGCTGTAATCACTACCAAAGGTGCTTCTACAAAGTACTGACTCAGGGGTGTGAATACTTATGTAAAAGAGACATTTCTGAGTTTCATTTTGACATCTGACTATCAACTCTGTTCAGAGATCTCTAGTATGAGGACCATACAGTGCATTCAAAAAGTATTCAGACCCCTTGACTTTTTCCACATTTTGTTACGTTACAGCCTTATTCTAAAATGGATTAAATTATTTTTTCCCCCTCAATCTAGACAAAATACCCCATAATGACAAAGTAAAAACACGTTTTTAGAAATGTTTGCAAATGTATTAAACATAAAAAACAGAAATACCATATTTACATAAGTATTCAGACCCTTTGCTATGAGACTCAAAATTGAGCTCAGGTGCATCCTGTTTCCATTGATTATCCTTGAGATGTTTCTACAACTTAATTGGAGTCCGCCTGTGGTAAATTCAATTGATTGGACATGATTTGGAAAGGCACACACCTGTCTATATAAGGTCCAACAGTTGACAGTGCATGTCAGAGCAAAAACCAAGCCATGAGGTCGAAGGAATTGTCTATAGAGCTCCAAAACAGGATTGTGTCGAGGAACAGATCTGGGGAAGGGTACAAAAACATTTCTGCAGCATTGAAGGTCCCCAAGAACACAGTGGCCTCCATCATTCTTAAATGGAATAAGTTTGGAACCACCAACTCTTCCTAGAGCTGGCCGCCCGGCCAAACTGAGCAATCGGGGGAGAAGGGCCTTGGTCAGGGAGGTGACCAAGAACACAATGGTCACTCTGACAGAGCTCCAGAGTTCCTCTGTGGAGATGGGAGAACCTTCCCAAGCCACTCCTCAGTAAAAGGCACAGGACAGCCCGCATGGAGTTTGCCAAAGGGCACCTAAAGGACTCTCAGACCATGAGAAACAAGAACTCTTGGGCCTGAATGCCAAGCGTCATGTCTGGAGGAAACCTGACACCATCCCTACGGTGAAGCATGGTGGTGGTAGCATCATGCTGTGGGGATGTTTTTCAGCGGCAGGGACTGGGAGACTAGTCAGGATCGAGGGAAAGATGAATGGGGCAAAGTACAGAGAGATCCTTGATGAAAACCTGCTCCAGAGTGCTCAGGACCTCAGACTGGGTCAAAGGTTCACCATCCAACAGGACAATGACCCTAAGCACACAGCCAAGACAACGCAGGAGTGGCTTCGGGACAAGTCTCTGAATGTCCTTGAGTGGCCCAGCCAGAGCCCGGACTTGAACCCGATCTAACATCTCTGGAGAGACCTGAAAATAGCTATGCAGCGACACTCCCCATCCAACCTGACAGAGCTTGAGAGGATCTGCAGAGAAGAATGGGAGAAACTCCCCAAATACGGGTGTGCCAAGCTTGTAGCGTCATACCCAAGAAGACTCAAGGCTGTAATCGCTGCCAAAGGTGCTTCAACAAAGTACTGAGTAAAGAGTCTGAATACTTATGTAAATGTGATATTTCCGTTTAAATTTGCAAATATTTCTAAAAACGTGTTTTTGCTTTGTCATTATGGTGTATTGTGTGTAGATTGATGAGAAAAAATAATTGTAGCCATTTTAGAATAAGGCCGTAACGTAACAAAATGTGGAGAAAGTGAAGGGGTCTGAACAATTTTTCCCGAATGCCCTGTATTTTAGGAAATAACCTAGTCTGCTGAGAAATATTAAAAATGCTAGGGGAGGATTTTAATCCATCATTTCACTAGTTAGGCTTGCCATATCTACAGACTGACCGAAACATTCATTCCCATATATCTGCTGTAACTATCTTACTTGGGTTTGATGGGGTCGTAGGGGGCTTCCTCCAGGAGATCATAGATATAGTTGTTGTATATCTCGATGTAGGAGACAAACACACTGTAGCTACTGTCCTCGTCCACCTCGTCCACCCTGCACGCCTCCTCTGGGTTGATCATGTCTGCAAACTCTGGGTCCAGCCTCTGCCTGAAACCAAGGGTTGGAACCAAAATTACATTTCCAATCGTACTATTCTGAACAGAACCATCATTTTTTCTGTTCAACTGTTCTGACCCACAAACTAAAGTTCTGAATTATATCAATGGCATTGTTGAATACTTGTTTCTGATTGGCTTGAAGGGCATTCTAGATCGTGCATTATTTCCCTATAATGCACAGTATATCGGCAGGGTAGAATTCAATGGCTTTCGTTCTGTTTGAGCTGCTTTTGAAAGCAAAAGTCGAATTGAAAACATATTTGGCATTGCTGAATTCTATTTTCATAATAGCAAGCTAGGACTGATGGTTTGGTTAGCTAAACTAGCAAGTCTGTTTGGTTACCACGGCCACTCCTCTTGTGGTCTAGTAAATTTGCTAGCCCTTTTCAGTGGATGTTGAACATTTCTACCTGCGAATGTACACATTTCTAGCAGCAAACTTGTTAAATTATAGCCATGGTGTTAGAGCCAATTTAGACATATTTGTATAAAACAGAACATAGAGCTCCATGTAGGTGTATATATTTATGAAATATGTGATTAAATATTAGGTACGTCCCGTTATGATTTATATTGACCTGATTGAGATATAATCCTTTATTATTAGTGTACCTTAGTTTTTGGCTCCCCCTGCTGGCCATTCATTGTACTGTGGTAAGTCTTAGGGGGGGGGGTCCTACCTAGACACAGGAGCTGTAGTCTTTTGATAATAGATGCATACAAACAGGCCATATTATGTATTTATGTCAAGTAATCTATGCTTTAAGTTGATTGGAGAATATGTTTTGTTAGATAAGAAAAATAAATCATTTTTTGTTGCACCATATCCCCGGATCTCATTGAATGTTTTTGCCGTTTGGCTTTTGGGAACTTCGAATGCGTCCGAAACAACCCCGCTTCAGGCTTGGGCAGTGACTATGTTCAATTGGTAAGGAAGTCACTACACAAGGTATAAAAGGGATAATCAGCTTGGGGCTCTATGCGTTCTCAGGAAAATAATGCAACTCCATGGAAGGTCAGTTCCTCTCCACTAGCGTGTTGGGGAAAACACCTTCCACGTCGTTCATTATTTTCCATAGAACGTATAGCCCCTCATTAATTATCTCTTACGCAATGTGGTATACTACTCAATTTCATTAAATTTTTTGTGACCCGAGTCTTTTAACCAAAATAATCGAGACAAAATGTTCAGCTGGCCCTTTAAGGGCGCGAGATTAACATGGTAACGGGGCCACTCGAGGTCATGGTAACGGGGCCACTCGAGGTCATGTCACGTGTCTCTGTGTGATTTGGGACGTGACTGGTGGTAGAAGGCATCTACAGCGTCTCTTCGCTGTCAGTTGAAGCAGCAGATTCAAACTAACATTGAGTTTGTGAACAAAACAATGTAAATAGCCAAGTAACGAGGACAAAGTCTCACTTTGTTGACGTTCAAGTAAATTAGATTAACTTTTATGCCTGTGCACAGCGCCTCCAAAAATGAATCTATCAGCGTCTCACTCAGTGTGCAAAATTGTTGCTGCGCGAGGTGTGATTCATATTTCTTTGTGCGATTAGCATCAATGAAACAAAACAGTAGAAATACTTTGAAAACAACTACTTCAGAATTTTTCCCCTAGAAATTGTATCTCACACATACTTGACCTGACTATTTTTATTCACAAATGCAATGCTCGCACTGTAGAGCCCTGCAAATTGACCACCCGCCAACGTGGCTGGTGAAAAAGACATTCTTACCAGCCAATCCCTAAACCTACCCACATTTGGCGGGTGGCCATTTGATGCACTTAGGACCTCATGATCCGATATTATCACCATACTTAGGTGCCGATACGATATGTATGTATTGCGATTCTATATGATTTTATTGCGATTCCTATAAAATCAGTTTTATTTTTTGCCTGATTCCACTTCCCCCTGTTTTTTCTGGTTTTCATTTGCAAAATCACACGTGTTTTTGAAAAAGCCTTTCCATCTACCAGAATCCTTTTCATTAGCATCATCGCTAACGGCTACATAGTTGAAAGTTGCAGGAAATACGAATCACTGATGGATTCTGTTCATGTCCTATGATAAACTTGGGCAAATTAAAAAATTTTCAATACATTTTTTGAATATTGTTAAATTCTGTCTTAATGTCTGGATTCCGTGATTCTGTCCACATTGCCAATTTTATAGGCCCCTAAATAAATACAGGGGAAATGATGTTTGCGGATCATTCACATAAAGACAAACAGACTTGAGTTTCAGGCGCCCTCGTTATAAAAACTCACCTGGAGGGTGTTTTAGGGACAGTGGTTGGTTGGTTCTCTCTCTTCTGGCGCTCCAACAGAGCATCCACCTGGTTCTGGACCTCCATACCATTCTTATCATCTGTCTTCAACACCTGCGCATCACAGCGGAATTAGATATGGAATGGGACAGACTGGCACTATGGATCCAAGCTTGGAGATTTCTCTAACCAAGTCTCAAGTAGGACCTTTTATAACAGATGGGACGTTATTATGGACTCAGCTTGACTTTAGACCAGCTTCGAAGATGAAAGCATCCAAGAAACAATAGTTGCTTATTTTTCTTACGAATCGTTTGGCCTGGTAGGGCCCGATGCTGTTGAAGATCATGTCCAGGGAACGGGGCAAGAGTCCTCCCTGTCCTGGAGACCCAGTCATAGTGAAGGTCTTCCCACTGCCCGTCACCCCATAGGTAAACAGCAGACCTGGAGAAGGGGAGAGATAGACATCCTAATTAACAGGCATTCAACACGGGATGGCAAGACATTCCAGGGTCCTACATACATTAGTGCACACTGTAGCAAAACATTTTGCAACTGAAAATTAAAACAAGCTTTATTTATTGGACAGGTTCTGGTAGCCCCTCCCTGGTTGGTCCTGTTAGTTCCAAGTGTATAAACCGGTTAGCTGACAAAGTCACAAAAACGATGCGCTTCAAATGGGGCAGAAGGCTGTGTTGCGTTATGATTCTCAAACGGTCAGATAGCTAGCAACAATGACAACAAGCATGTGGGGAATCGTAGGTGGCTCGTTTCATCTCGTTGTATCTTGTTATTGATACCATGTCTTGTTTTGAGGTGTTTTGACTGATGTCACGTCTATGCTAATATGGCTCAAATTAGCGTTCTAGCTAACCAACAACTATAACAATGTATTGAGACAACATGTGCTCATTGTGTAAATGTATTTGTTTTCTCTAAACATTGGAGAGGAAATATAGTTTCCATGTTGTCAACAATCTCAGCCAACCCCGTCTGTTTGCCCCATAGTTGAGCATGCGTAGGTTTTGTTGCTAAACAACCAACCCCCGTCTAGAACCGATGTATGCAGTACACATCCAGTAACGTACCAATACAGGGTACACATCAAGTCATGAAAGAGAGATGGACACGGGCACACTGTTGAATGCACCCTCGGTTTTATTGAGCACAGATGACCAGCTGTTGGCAATAGAATGGCAGATGAAAGGGGATCAACCGGTTTACCTTACCATTTTTACTGTGAATGAGGTCATCAACGAGCGGCTTGGCAATATCCTGAAACAATTCCATCTGGGACGTCTTTATACCAAGCACCTTCTGGAAGGAGTACTGCGTCTGTCAAAGCAAAGTGGGTGTTAACCGTTGGCTGTTAAGAGAGTTGGGCAATAAACCCTTCCGTCTGATCCTAATGCACATCCAGCACCTTGTTCAGCTTCAATGACACATGAAAAAGAGGGTACAGTGTCTTTGAAAGTATTCATACCCCTTGACTTATTCCACATTTTGTTGTGTTCCAGCCTGAAATCAAACTGGACTAAAATCGTTTTTCCCCCTCACCCATCTACACACAACACCCCATAATTACAAAGTGAAAACATGTTTTGAGAAAATGTTGCAAATTTATTTATTAAAATACTGAAATCTCATTTACATTAGTATACACACCGAGTCAATACATGTTAGAATTATTTTTAAAATTATTCAAGCAGTTCAGCTGACACAAGACTGAATCCAAACATTACACTGTTGATTTTACATTTACTGTACTTTACGCCACATTTGTTGATAACGAAATCTGAAAATACTCTGGATACATTCAGTAACATGATCAGAATATTCCTGTAAAATGTGGGGTAGGTGCAACATAAGACAAATAAATAACAAGGGTTTGAGTGAGAGGACTAACTGGTCTCCAAGTGGACACACCTCTCCAAAGTGTGCACAGTTCCTAAGTCATTTACATTTTAGTCATTTAGCAGACGCGCTTATCCAGAGCGACTTACAGTTAGTGAATACATACTTTTTTCGTTTTTTTTTTCATACTGGCCCGCCGTGGGAATCGAACACACAACCCTGGCGTTGCAAACCAACTGAGCTGCATCCCTGCCGGCCATTCCCTCCCCTACCCCGGACGACGCTGGGCCAATTGTGCGCCGCCCCATGGGTCTCCCGGTCTCGGCCGGCTACGACAGAGCCTGGATTCGAACCAGGATCTCTAGTGGCACAGCTAACACTGCGATGCAGTGCCTTAGACCACTGCGCCACTCGGGAGGCCATTTCAATGCACTTTTATGACTGAAAGAAGAGTCTTCAACTTAGCTCTCCTAGCTGTGCCGTTGAGGAACCATAACAAGCACACTTGTAGTTTAGTTTGGAACGCAGCCCTGCATCTCCATCGTCACAAAATTACTGTTGTTGTTTACGCAATCCAAAAACAGTCCGTTATAAAATCGCAATCTGGGTCAGGTGGGCATCATTTGAAAGCATGTTATATTACCAATATGACTAGATAAATTATAAAATATGATCTTCCAGTGTTAGTCTTTCACAAGGCAATTCAGGGACACCGATCATAATTTTGGTGTCCATAGAAAGGAGTCATGAGTGCATTCAGGTGCATGTGCTGCGGGCGGGTGTGTGGCTCGCTTGTATGACATCAAAGCAGTATTTATTATATTCCTCAACGTCTCATCTTTCAAAATACACAGAGGCTTCTTAAATTTACAGCATTTCCCTCACTCAGACAACAAAACATTAGCAAAAGTTGCCACATTAGCGGGAGGGATGGGACGGCTGTCAGACAAAACCCATACAAATCAAATCTTATTGGTCACATACACATATTTAGCAGAAGTTATTGCGAGTGTAGCGAAATGCTTGTGTTTCTAGCTCCAACAGTGCAGTAGTATCTAACAATTCACAAATCTGAAAGTAAAAGAATGGAATTAAGAAATATATAAATATTAGGATGCGCAATGTCGGAGTGGCATTGACTAAAATACAGTAAAATAGAATACACTATATACATATGAGATGAGTAAAGTAGTATGTAAACATTATTAAAGTGACAGCGCTGTGAAGCGCAGAGCCAGAGCTCTGTCGTCATGTATAGCATGTTACTGTACAGCCACTGCATTCCAATTTAAGCGTTTATCAGTGCCCAAATCTGCCACTTACAACCAGTATATGGGTACGAGTGTAAAGGGTTAATCAGCACTCCAACATTTTTGGGGTGTGTGTCAACTCATGCTTTTCACTGTTTTTTTTTTGGTCTTCAGCAGCAGCAGAGGAAATAGCTAAGATTTCACAAATACATGTCACACAGAGGTTTCACAGCCAGACACATACCTCCTTGAACTCTCCATTCCTGTTGGCTTTGAGTCCATCAGGAGCATGTAACTGGATGGTGGTGTTGCTGATCACTTCGATACAACACTCCTCATCCTCCACTCCGAGAGGTCTCACACGACAGTACACCTGAGAGACAGCACCAAAACAATACAATAACTAAAACAATTACAATGTGATGAACCTCATCAGAGTTGTCCTGTATGAGTGGCCTGAGGTCCCCAACCCTTTCTCTAGTAGTGAATTAAGCCTGAGACCCAAATAGCACCATATTCCCTATATAGTGCACTACTTTTGACCAGGGAGCATAGGGCTCTGGTCAAATGGAGTGCACTATGTAGGAAATTGGTTGCCATTTGGGATGCACTTTATTCAACACTTACAGACATGGTTTTCATTGGCTTAAGGTGGCTGGATCATATAGCTAGCCAATTAGCTAATTTGATTAATTATAATTCCATGGACACAATTACAATGTGATGACGAAGCTCGATCAGTGAGGTGTTCTACAGGAGAAGCCCTGGCAGATCCCCAACCCACCTGTCTCCAGACATTCAATACATAAAGGTGGCTCTGTTCTAGATATATCATAGAACTTCAATAACTAATTTTAATAGGCTGTATGTTTGCAAATGGATTTAGTTAGGTCATTCTTGCCATGCAAGAGAATTGAGGAAATCATGAAACCTATCAGAGGCATCAACTCAGTGACAGATAAAATGTTCAAAATGTGCTGACTAGTTAGTAAGGAATGTTCTGTCGTTTACTTACACCAACGGGATCTTTCTGGTTGCTGGATGGCTTCTTTGGAGCAGGTCTACGAGGGGTTTTGCACTTCCTAAGCAATCAAATGGAAAAAACCAACAACAGGTAGCCAAGTTAGCAAGCTAGCTAACGTTAGCGACTAGCCAATTTTTGCCTTAGCTGACCTGGTTGGCTAACGTTAGCTACATAACGTTAACTCGACAACTTGACGAGGTTAGATTACGAAACTAGCGGGCTAAAGATATTGGTTATTTTCAAATAACTTTATAATAAATCATTTTTATTGCAATCGCAACATTTATACTCACGTAGGTCGTATCATTGTGAATTGTTATCGTTTGATTTTCTTTCAACTCGGTTTCCTTCTCCTCCAGTTCCAAGTTCGAACGTTCCCTCCACTCACCTCGCGGACAAAACGTTATTCAAATTCAACCAATCAGCGTCGACTGGACCACCGGAAGTTCCACCCAACTACTTCTGGGACAGTGCGGAACTTCAAAATAAAAGTCATTTATACAACACTGCCGCCTACTGGGCAGAAGCTGTAACTCGCAGAGAAGTTACAAAACACGTGTGGCGAATGCATGGAAATTGCAAAAAAATAATAATTTTTATTTAACCTTTATTTAACCAGGTAAACCAGTTGAGAACAAGTTCTCATTTACAACTGCGACCTGGCCAAGATAAAGCATAGCAGTGCGATAAAAACAAACACAGAGTTACATATGGGGTAAAACAAAACAAAGTCAAAAATACAACAGAAATACATATAATATACAGTGTGCAAATTTAGCAAGTTATGGAGGTAAGGCAATAAAATAGGCTATAGTGCAAAATAATTACAATTAGTATTAACACTGGAATGATAGATGTGCAAGAGATGATGTGCAAATAGAGATACTGGGGTACAAATGAGCAAAAATAAATAACAATATAGGGATAAAAACGAAGAACAAGGAGCTCAACAAATATTTTGAACTCGTGCGTCGAGTCTATATTGCACTGGTAATGTATTTTTTTATGTAATTTGAAGAACGTGCGTTACATCTGTCGGCCCTTAACCCCTGGCTGTCGGCCCTTGCCCCCTACCGTTGGCGTTTGTTATTGTGCAACCATCTAGCTACAGCAAATGTGAGTTTAATAAACTATGTCGATCCGTGTGGTTGATTCCAATGTTGTTCCTAAGTTAAAGTGATAGTTACCAAAAAAGTTTGTATGTTTGTATTCGTGTTGAGATTTCATCAGTCATAAATTAATTGGAAAGGTCTAATTTACACAAATAATGTCAAATACATTTGTATTCGTCACATGCTTCGTAAACAACGGGTGTAAAAGTGAAATGTTTCCCAACAATGCAGTGATAAATAAAACAGAGAAAAGTAAAACACGTAATAATAAATACACAATAAGTAACGAACGATAAGTTGGCTATATACATGGGGTACCAGTACCGAGTCGATGTGCAGGGATACGAGTTAATGAGGTAGATATGTACATATAACTAGGAATAATTTCATTCTGTGCCTGTATTTTCTATTCATTTGGAGTTGAGGCATAGGATATCATATCCTACATCTGTATTTGACAGATGTTTAAAAGCATCTGTCAAATACACCTGACAAACTGTTTTGTGTTGAATAAGAGTGATTTGTTTTTCATTGCTGATTGTTTCATTTCTGCATCCAGCATACACGGCACAGGCAAAGAAGGCTCCTTTGCCTGTGCCAATCAAAGCAGAAGTCAAGGAAGAAGAATGGAGAAACCATCTCCAAGTAGCTACGGCAGAAGATGGACGGGAAGACCACACTGAAAACAGGTCTGCTAGGAATGTCACTGTATTTCCACTGAAATCCATGACACTGCTAGTAATACCCATCATGGTCATGCCAACGGCATATAGGGGTTTTGGCTGGGCGCTAGCATTGAAACAGGTTTCATGGGACAGGTGTGCTTTAGGACGCTAACATGCTGACTCCACCCGGCGTGCGTCCGCGAGCATTGCAAAGTAAATGTAACAGCGTGGCTTCCGTCCCTCTCCTCGCCCCATCCTGGGCTTGAACCAGGGACCCTCTGCACACATCGACAACAGTCACCCTCGAAGCACCGTTACCCGTCGCTCCCCAAAAGCCGAGGGAAACAACTACTTCAAGGTCTCAGAGCGAGTGACGGCACTGATTGAAACGCTACTAACGCGCACCGCTAACCAGCGAGTCGTTTCACACCGGTTAAATACACATACTGTACATGTTATTCAATCATTTCATCCAAACTGCTCAGGCGCGTCTGCGTAGCTAAAATAGAACTTGGTTAAATCCAACATTAGAACACACTGCTTCTGCAACGCAATGCCGCAAGGCTAACGCAGTGTTCCATTGGAAATGATTGTTCTTCTGGTGTACCAAAACGCATGGAATGGAGGCCATCAAAACTCTGTTTTCTCATGCAATTGCATAGCAATATAGAAATGTTGCACAACAGGAACACTTATTTAATTCAATGCATCAACCAGCTACGAGGAGCTGTCTCCCTGTGCAACAGCTGATCCTATCCCTCTCTGAATTCCAGGGCTCTCATGAAGTGTTTGATTTGATTTTCGATTGCATTTGCGTCAGAGTGATAATAGCCCGCTGAGTACTGGCCATTAGCAAGTTTGGTAGGCAGTTTTGGAGAAGTATAGATACCATGACCCAATGGTCACGTGGAATTTGACTGCGCTCATGACTCCTGACGTGGCGGTAATAAAACAACAACATTTTAGCAGACGCTCTTACAGTTAGTGAGCACATACTTTTTTTTTTCATACTGGCCCCCGTGTGAATCGAACCCACAACCCTGGCGTTGCAAGCGCCATGCTCTACCAACTGAGCTACACGGGTAATACGCTCACTGTAACAGCCCTAGTCTTTACTTGGCTAAAAGATAAGGAATATAATATCTATTGTTTACAGGAAACTGACTCTACAATTACAGATGAGGTTGTGTGGAAAAAGGACTTGTGCTCTGTTCCTTGCCTCAGGCTGCAAATGCTGCTCTCTCATCAAGTGATCATATTTTCACCCATCAGACTATTCTCAATTTAATCTGGTCTTTACTAATATGTAAAACTAGTTTAGATTTAGAATGGTCCATTATCAACTGGGCAGGAACAGGGGCAGGGAAACAATACATGGAATTCTGGAATAGCAAATGGAGGCCGCTTTCCCTCCAGTTAGTTTTTCAATCATGCCAGTTGGCTACTCTGGTTATTTCACTCCACATATCAACCACTGTTTGTGGAGCATTCAGCATCTCGCTGCGGGACAGGTGATATTCCGCCCAAACTCTGTATGCCATGGGCTCTCCAACCCTGTACCTCCAGATACCCAGTACTCTGTATGCCATGGGCTCTCCAACCCTGTTCCTCCAGCTACCCAGTACTCTGTATGCCACGGGCTCTCCAACCCTGTTCCTCCAGCTACCCTGTACTCTGTATGCCATGGGCTCTCCAACCCTGTTCCTCCAGCTACCCAGTACTCTGTATGCCATGGGCTCTCCAACCCTGTTCCTGCAGCTACCCAGTGCTTAACTCTTCCGAGTCGGCGAACGCTTCGGCGCGTTCAAATCGCGGGCCGGCTTTAGGACCGCGCAGCATCCAAACCAAGTGACGCAGAGGGCTGCCGTCGATTTCATGCAGAAATGGAGACCCGAAGCTACGTTTTGAGTGTTTGTTTCATGTAAATACACCAACTAAAACCAAAGTTATGATAATTTCAATTCCATGAAAAAAGTGCGTCAAAATATGCGCTCTTTTATGAGCGCTTTGCATTTATTATAATAACTTTGTCGTCTTTTGTGATAAAAAGGAACGGAAAAAAACGTGTGCTTGTGCTAACCCGGTTCTTCAGGATGCACACGAGTATATAAACATTCATTCCCATGACAACTAGCCATTGCGAAAGAACGAACGAGAGGAATTAGTTCAGTTCATGAGTAGTTTTGGAGAGTTTTTCACGAGTTAGTATTTCAATTGTTAGTATTTCAAGAGTTTTATTGTCAGCAGTATCGTTTTTGTGAAGCAATATGAGGCGCACACTTCACGTTGAACAAGCCGTCGACTTGTTATTCCAAATGAGCGATGAAGAAACTTTGGAAAGTTCGTCGTCAGACAATGAGAGTGGCCAGGATGACTTCGAGGACCCTGATTTTGTTGCTGAAAACGTGAGGTAAGAAGACAAACATTTTTCTAAAATGAATTTGTTTTATTGCTTTCGTTTATCTTACTATAGTATTCTATTCTACTTCACTGTAGTGCAAATGCCAATGAACATCTTGAACTTTGAATAATCTTGAATCCGTTTACCTGTTTTGTATAGTGACGACGACGACGACGAGCAGCCTGGGCCATCAACAGCCCCCACCCCCACAACAAGCCGACGGAGGCCATCACAGAGGGGGCGTGGAAGGAAGGATCAGGCCAAGACCAGGTCAAGATCTCCAGCCCAGTCAGCAGCACAGCCAGAACAGAGCTCTGAGCCATGGAAAACAGAGACTGATCCTGACACTGCCCCACAAGCCAGTAGGTTCATGCCCCGCAGACCACCAGGAGCCCAGGTGGATTTGCATTCAGGGCACACACCAAAGGACCTCTTCCTGCTCTACTTCGCCGCAGATACAATGAGGACAATCTGCAGAAACACCAACAAACAGGCAGCAAGAAATCAGCAGAAGGGGAGCAAATATCAGTGGACTGACGTTGATGTGGAGGAACTGCACAGATTTCTGGGTCTCCTCATCTACACCTCATTGGTGACTCTGCCTAGTATCCAGGACTACTGGAAACAAAGCCACATATTGTCTGTTTCATTGCCAGCGAAGGTCATGCCAAGAGACAGATTCCGGTCCATCTCATGGAACATCCACCTAAGTGATCCAGAGGAGGATGTCATAAATGACCAGCGCAAAGGTACACCCCAGCATGACAAACTGTTCAGGGTCAAACCTCTGATGGACGACATTCGCACTGCCTGCCAGGCTCATTACCATCCTAAGAAGGAACTGTCAGTCGACGAGAGGATGGTGGCTACAAAAGCCAAAACTGGCATGACCCAGTACATGAAGGACAAGCCTAACAAATGGGGGATCAAGCTCTTTGTGTTGGCAGAGTCTAACAATGGCTACACTCTAAACTTCAACGTGTATGTTGGGAAAGCACACACACCCAGCGTGCATGGACTTTCATATGATGCTGTTATGGACCTCATTCAGCCATCACATCTTGGTACAGGATACCATATTTATATGGACAATTTCTACACCAGCCCAAAACTGTTCCTGAGTTTGGGAAGTATGAAGTTTGGAGCCTGTGGGACCTACAGAAGCAACAGAAAAGGGTGTCCTAGTGGCAGAGAAAATGCCCTCACCAGCAAATCGAAGAGGGGGTCTGTGAGATGGATCAGAGAGGATCGCCTGGTCTTTGTGAAGTGGATGGATACGCGGGAGGTGTCGGTGTGCTCCACAATCCACCCAGCGTTTTCGGGCGAGACAATCAAGAGGAAGGTGAAGGAAGGACCTGGACGCTGGGTAGCAAAAGACATTCCCTGCCCTACCCCCATCATGGCCTACAATAAGTACATGGGAGGGGTTGACCTGTCAGACCAGCTTCTCCAGTATTACTCAACCCATCGCAGAACTGCTCGCTGGTACCGTACCCTCTTCCTGCATTTTTTGGACATGGGAACAACAAATGCATACATCCTGCACTGTGACATCAGTGCGACCCAACAGGTCACACCCATGACGCACAAGAACTTTGTGGCAGAACTTGTGGCCCAGCTGTGCGGAGTGACCCAGACAGGGGTTCCACTTCAAAAAAGCACCAGCCATGTTTCTGTGGCCATTGCCAATGTTGCAGAGGCCAAAGACAAAGCCACAGCAGGCCGCAGGGTTTGTCAACGCTGTAAACAAGTTGACAAGAAGAGGTTTGTCACACCATGGAAGTGCAAGGCCTGTGATGTGGCTCTCTGTGTCATTGTGGACAGGAACTGTTTTGAAGAGTGGCACAAATAGGGTAAAGGCCAGTGGCTATACCTACTTTTTTTGTAAATAGTTGTGTATTGCTTGTATATATCTCAAGAATACTTTTATATGTTCATATTTGCACTTTGTGGTTCAATTTGAAGCTTTTTTTTTCATTTTGGACAGAAACTGTTTTGAGGAGTGGCACAAAAAGGTTTAGGGTTAGAATAGAAGAAAAACGCCAGTGGTTATACCTACTTTTTATTGTAAATAGTTATTTATTGCTTGTATATATCACCAAAATACTTTTATATGTTCATATTTGCACCTTGTGGTTCAATTTGAAGCTTTTTAAATGCTTGGTTCACCATGTTTGAGGGTTTTACAATAAAAAAACCATCTTTTTTCTAAACGGACTTTGTGTTTTCTGTGTGTGTTTGGGTCCAGTGTGTTGAAATAGTATGTCAAAGTGAAAAACTTACTAACAGATCATATAGGTGAGGTTGTGCTGAAAAAAAAGATACCCAACATTGGTCTGGTAAACATTTCTTTATGTAGTATATCAGGGCAAAATTGAAGGTACCCAAAAACGGCCAAAAAAGCTCCAGACTCCGAAGAGTTAATTTGGGAAACCAAGTATTTGTATTTATTATGGATCTCCATTAGCTGCTGCCAAGGCAGCAGCTACTTTTCCTGGGGTCCAGCATAATTAAGGCAGTTATACATTTTAAAATTATTACAATACATTCATAACAGATTTCACAACATATTAAGTGTGTGCCCTCAGGCCTCTAGTCTACTACCACATATCTATAACACAAAATCCATGTGTACATGTGTGTATAGTGCGTATGTTATCGTGTGTTTGTATGTATGTGTCTATGTTTGTGTTGCTTCACAGTCCCCGCTGTTCCATAAGGTGTATTTTGATCTGTTTTTTAAATCTAATTTTACTACTTGCATCAGTTACCTGATGTGGAATAGAGTTCCATGTAGTCATGGCTCTATGTAGTACTGTGCGCCTCCCATAGTCTGTTCTGGACTTGGGGATTGTGAAGAGACCTCTGGTGGCATGTCTTGTGGGGTATGCATGGGTGTCCGAGCTGTGCGCTAGCCGTTTAAACAGACAGCTCGGTTCATTCAACATGTCAATACCTCTCACAAATACAAGTAGTGATGAAGTCAATCTCTCCTCCACTTTGAGCCAGGAGAGATTGACATGCATATTATTAATGTTATCTCTCTGTGTACATCCAAGGGCCAGCCGTGCTGCCCTGTTCTGAGCCAATTGCAATTTTCCTAAGTCCCTTTTTGTGGCACCTGACCACACGACTGAACAGTAGTCCAGGTGCGACAAAACTAGGGTCTGTAGGACCTGCCTTGTTGATAGTGCTGTTAAGAAGGCAGAGCAGCGCTTTATTATGGACAGACTTCTCCCCATCCTAGCTACTGTTGCATCAATATTTTTTGACCATGACAGTTTACAATCCAGGGTTACTCCAAGCGATTTAGTCTCCTCAACTTGCTCAATTTCCACATTATTCATTACAAGATTTAGTTGAGGTTTAGGGTTTAGTGAATGATTTGTCCCAAATACAATGCTTTTAGTTTGAGAAATATTTAGGACTAATTTATTCCTTGCCACCCACTCTTAAACTAACTGCAGCTCTTTGTTAAGTGTTGCAGTCATTTCAGTCACTGTAGTAGCTGACGTGTATAGTGTTGAGTCATCCGCATACATAGACACTCTGGCTTTACTCAAAGCCAGTGGCATGTCATTAGTAATGATTTAAAAAAGTAAGGGGCCTAGACAGCTGCCCTGGGGAATTCCTGATTCTACCTGGATTATGTTGGAGGCTTCCATTAAAGAACACCCTCTGTGTTCTGTTAGACGGGTAACTCTTTATCCACATTATAGCAGGGGGTGAAAGCCATAACACATACGTTTTTCCAGCAGCAGACTATGATCGATAATGTCAAAAGCCGCGCTGAAGTTGAACAAAACAGCCCCCACAATCTTTTTATCATCAATTTCTCTCAGCCAATAATCAGTCATTTGTGTCAGTGTTGTGCTTGTTGAATGTCCTTCCCTATAAGCGTGCTGAAAGTCTGTTGTCAATTTGTTTACTGTAAAATAGCATTTTATCTGGTCAAACACAATTTTTTCCAATAGTTTACTAAGGGTTGGTAACAGGCTGATTGGTCGGCTATTTGAGCCAGTAAAGGGGGCTTTACTATTCTTAGGTAGCGGAATGACTTTTGCTTCCCTCCAGGCCTGAGGGCACACACTTTCTAGTAGGCATAAATTGAAGATATGGCAAATAGGAGTGGCAATATCGTCCGCTATTATCCTCAGTAATTCTCCATCCAAGTTGTCAGACCCCGGGGGCTTGTCATTGTTGATCGACAATTAATACTTTTTTCACCTCTCCCACACTTACTTTATGGAATTCAAAATGAAAAAGTTTGTCTTTCATAATTTGGTCAGATATACTTGGATGTGTAGTGTCAGCATTTGTTGCTGGCATGTCATGCATAAGTTTGCTAATCTTGCCAATGAAAAAATAATGAGTGTAGTTGTCAATATCAGTGGGTTTTGTGATGAATGAGCCATCTGATTCAATGAATGATGGAGCGGAGTTTGACTTTCTGCCCAAAATTTCATTTAAGGGGCTCCAAAGCTTTTTACTATCATTCTTTATGTCATTTATCTTTGTTTCATAGTGTCGTTTCTCGTGAAACAGTGAAATCTGTAACATGTTTTCACAATTAAACATATATTTATTTCATTAAACTGTTGACAGCCCCTCTCTCGGTGCGCTCGAGAAAGGAATGAAGGAGAGAGAGAGGAGGAGATGAAAACGCACGGTGGTGAGATATTCTGTGGCTAAAGGTAATGTGTCAGCCTATTAATTATGAAAACTAGGCTATTCAAAATCAAATTCAAATTCACTCAAATTGTAGGCTACACAATCAATGAACCAACAGCATCGACTAAGCCTATACGTTTTCTTCCAGGCTTGTGGATAGGAAGTGTGGAGTGTAACATAAGGTAACCAGTCCATCCAGTATGCATAATAATACAGTCCACACTCAAAGGTGATTTACTAGAATTTGTTTAATTTTGGAGTACAGGCTAGACCAATTGTGTTTTTTAAATGTTTTTCTGCTGTGTGCGTAATATGCGGTAGGCTATGTATTGCATAACGGCACAATCATTATTTAAATTAAGTTTTTTTGGGGGGGGCTTGTGCTCATATACAGGCCTATGAATATGCATGAGCTCTAATATGCATATGAGTGTTTTTAATTAATCATCACCTTAGAAAGCGCTGTCCATTTCGTTGTGTTTGGCTTTGAAACAACATCCACAACAACCGTGTTTTACACTCAGTTTTAACCTGCTGTTGAACTTCTTTCTTCTAATTGATCGATCACAGTGAGGCGAGTTTTAAAAGCACGATACTGTTTTGATGATTAGTGTTTGATGTGATTTTCGAACACATTTGCATTGATGTCAGAGTGGTCAGAGGGACAATAGAGCCCTGAGTACCAGGCCATTAGGACCTAATGGTTAGAGGGACAATAGAGCCCTGAGTACCAGGCCATTAGGACCTGATGGTTAGAGGGACAATAGAGCGCTGAGTACCAGGCCATTAGGACCTGATGGTTAGAGGGACAATAGAGCCCTGAGTACCAGGCCATTAGGACCTGATGGTTAGAGGGACAATAGAGCCCTGAGTACCAGGCCATTAGGACCTGATGGTTAGAGGGACAATAGAGCCCTGAGTACCAGGCCATTAGGACCTGATGGTTAGAGGGACAATAGAGCCCTGAGTACCAGGTCATCAGGACCAGATGGTAGTTAGGTAGTTGGGTTCTACCAAGGACCAGGCCATTAGGACCAGATGGTAGTTAGGTAGTTGGGTTCTACCAAGGACCAGGCCATTAGGACCAGATGGTAGTTAGGTAGTTGGGTTCTACCAAGGGACCAGGCCATCAGGACCAGATGGTAGTTGGGTTCTACCAAGGACCAGGCCATCAGGACCAGATGGTAGTTAGGTAGTTGGGTTCTACCAAGGGACCAGGCCATCAGGACCAGATGGTAGTTGGGTTCTACCAAGGACCAGGCCATCAGGACCAGATGGTAGTTAGGTAGTTGGGTTCTACCAAGGACCAGGCCATTAGGACCAGATGGTAGTTAGGTAGTTGGGTTCTACCAAGGACCAGGTCATCAGGACCAGATGGTAGTTGGGTTCTACCAAGGACCAGGTCATCAGGACCAGATGGTAGTTGGGTTCTACCAAGGACCAGGCCATCAGGACCAGATGGTAGTTGGGTTCTACCAACGCATGTCCAGAGTGCATAAGAGGAGACTACCATCACATGGTATTTTACTGCATCATGACTCCTGACTGCCGGTGTGGCGGTTATACGGTCACCGTCACAGCCCTAGTCTTTATTTCACCTGGAAATTCCCCATTACACTGTATTCCCCATTACACTGTATTCCCCAATAGGGAATACAGTGTAATGGGGAATAGAGTGTAATGGGGAATACAGTGTGATAGGGAATACAGTGTAATGGGGAATACAGTGTGATAGGGAATACAGTGTGATAGGGAATACAGTGTAATGGGGAATACAGTGTAATGGGGAATACAGTGCACTGTATTCCCCATTACACTGTATTCCCTATCACACTGTATTCCCCATTACACTGTATTCCCTATCACACTGTATTCCCCATTACACTGTATTCCCTATCACACTGTATTCCATATCCCTGCATTCCCCATTACACTGTATTCCCCATTACACTGTATTCCCTATCACACTGTATTCCCCATTACACTGTATTCCCTATCACACTGTATTCCATATCCCTGCATTCCCCATTACACTGTGTTCCCTATCACACTGTATTCCATATCACTGCATTCCCCAACACACTGTATTCCCCAATACACTGTATTCCCCAATACACTGTATTCCCCATTTTACTGTATTCCCCATTACACTGTATTCCCCATTTTACTGTTTTCCCCATTACACTGTATTCCCCATTACATTTACATTTACATTTACGTCATTTAGCAGACGCTCTTATCCATAGCGACTTACAAATTGGTGCATTCACCTTATAGCCAGTGGGACAACCACTTTACAATGTTTTTTTATTATTATTATTATTATTATTTTTTTTTTGGGGGGGGGGGTGGGTTGGGGTAAGGGGGGGGTAGAAGGATTACTTTATCCTATCCCAGGTATTCCTTAAAGAGGTGGGGTTTCAAATGTCTCCGGAAGGTGGTGAGTGACTCCGCTGTCCTGGCGTCGTGAGGGAGCTTGTTCCACCATTGGGGTGCCAGAGCAGCGAACAGTTTTGACTGGGCTGAGCGGGAGCTATGCTTCCGCAGAGGAAGGGGAGCCAGCAGGCCAGAGGTGGATGAACGCAATGCCCTCGTTTGGGTGTAGGGACTGATCAGAGCCTGAAAGTACGGAGGTGCCGTTCCCCTCACAGCTACGTAGGCAAGCACCATGGTCTTGTAGCAGATGCGAGCTTCAACTGGAAGCCAGTGGAGTGTGCGGAGGAGCGGGGTGACGTGAGAGAACTTGGGAAGGTTGAACACCAGACGGGCTGCAGCATTCTGGATGAGTTGTAGGGGTTTAATGGCACAGGCAGGGAGCCCAGCCAACAGCGAGTTGCAGTAATCCAGACGGGAGATGACAAGTGCCTGGATTAGGACCTGTGCCGCTTCCTGTGTAAGGCAGGGTCGTACTCTCCGAATGTTGTAGAGCATGAACCTACAGGATCGGGTCACCGCCTTGATGTTAGCGGAGAACGACAGGGTGTTGTCCAGGGTCACGCCAAGGCTCTTCGCACTCTGGGAGGAGGACACAACGGAGTTGTCAACCGTGATGGCGAGATCATGGAACAGGCAGTCCTTCCCCGTGAGGAAGAGCAGCTCCGTCTTGCCAAGGTTCAGCTTGAGGTGGTGATCCGTCATCCACACAGATATGTCTGCCAGACATGCAGAGATGCGATTCGCCACCTGGTTATCAGAAGGGGGAAAGGAGGAGATTAATTGTGTGTCGTCTGCGTAGCAATGATAGGAGAGGCCATATGAGGATATGACAGAGCCAAGTGACTTGGTGTATAGCGAGAATAGGAGAGGGCCTAGAACTGAGCCCATTACACTCTATTCCCCATTTTACTGTATTCCCCATGTTACTGTATTCCCCATTACACTCTATTCCCCATGTTACTGTATTCCCCATTACACTGTATTCCCCATTACACTGTATTCCCCATTACACTCTATTCCCCATTACAATCTATTCCCCATGTTACTGTATTCCCCATTACACTGTATTCCCCATTACACTGTATTCCCCATTACACTCTATTCCCCATTACACTCTATTCCCCATGTTACTGTATTCCCCATTACACTGTATTCCCCATTACACTCTATTCCCCATTTTACTGTATTCCCCATTACACTGTATTCCCCATTTTACTGTATTCCCCATTACACTCTATTCCCCATTACACTCTATTCCCCATGTTACTGTATTCCCCATTACACTGTATTCCCCATTACACTCTATTCCCCATTTTACTGTATTCCCCATTACACTGTATTCCCCATTTTACTGTATTCCCCATTACACTGTATTCCCCATTACACTCTATTCCCCATTTTACTGTATTCCCCATTACACTGTATTCCCCATGTTACTGTATTCCCCATTACACTCTATTCCCCATTACACTCTATTCCCCATTTTACTGTATTCCCCATTACACTCTATTCCCCATTTTACTGTATTCCCCATTTTACTGTATTCCCTATTACACTGTATTCCCCATTACACTCTATTCCCCATTACACTCTATTCCCCATTTTACTCTATTCCCCATTACACTCTATTCCCCATTTTACTGTATTCCCCATTACACTCTATTCCCCATTACACTCTATTCCCCATTACACTCTATTCCCCATTACACTGTGTGACGACTGTTGATGTAAAAAGGGATTTCTAAGTCAGATTTGATTGAACATATGATTGAATAGTGTGTGTTCCTAATCAGTAATGCTGACTGGATTTAAACCGTATCCATCCCAACTATTCTGTTCTTCTGGTGTATTGTCCTGAGATACATTTTTCAATGACATCTAGGTACACAAAACAGTCAAATTAGAAAATTAATAAGCATGCACTCATTAGTAACCCGTTGGTTAATGGCATGCAATTTGCTGGTTGTAATGAAGTCCTTTGTAGCTCAATTGGTAGAGCATGGCGCTTGTAACGCCAGGGTAGTGGGTTCGATCCCCGGGACCACCCATACGTAAAAATGTATGCACACATGACTGTAAGTCGCTTTGGATAAAACCGTCTGCTAAATGGCATGTTATTATTTAAGTCAACCTGTTTTGCCCGATAGGAATTGTGCTCAGTCCTCTTCTTTTTCCTGTAGTCCACAATCAGCTCCTTTGTCTTGATCACGTTGAGGGAGAGGTTGTTGTCCTGGCAGCACATGGCCAGGTCTCTGACCTCCTCCCTATAGGCTGTCTCGTCGTTGTCGGTGATCAGGCCTACCACTGTTGTGTCGTCGGCAAACTTAATGATGGTGTTGGAGTCGTGCCTGGCCATGCAGTCATGGGTGAACAGGGAGTACAGGAGGGGACTGAGCACACACCCCTGAGGGGCCCCCGTGTTGAGGATCAGCGTGGCGGACGTGTTGTTACTTACCCTTACCACCTGGGGCGGCCCGTCAGGAAGTCCAGGATCCAGTTGCAGAGGGAGGTGTTAAGTCCCAGGGTCCTTAGATTAGTGATGAGCTTTGAGGGCACTATGGTGTTGAACACTGAGCTGTAGTCAATGAATAGCATTCTCACATAGGTGTTCCTTTTGTCCAGGTGGGAAAGGGCAGTGTGGAGCGCAATAGAGATTGCATCATCTGTGTATCTGTTGGGGCGATATGCAAATTGGAGTGAGTCTAGGGTTTCTGGGATAATGGTGTTGATGTGAGCCAAGACCAGCCTTTCAAAGCACTTCATGGCTACAGACGTGAGTGCTATGGGTCGCTAGTCATTTAGGCAGGTTACCTTAGTGTCCTTGGGCACAGGGACTATGGTGGTCTGCTTGAAACATGTTGGTATTACAGACTCAGACAGGGAGAGGTTGAAAATGTCAGTGAAGACACTTGCCATGCTCGAAGTACACGTCCTGGTAATCCGTCTGGCCCTGCGGCCTTGTGAGGGTTGACCTGTTTAAAGGTCTTACTCACATCGGCTACGGAGAGCGTGATCACACAGTCATCCGGAACAGCTGATGCTCTCATGCATGTTTCAGTGTTGCTTGCCTCGAAGCGAGCATAGAAGTAATTTAGCTCATCTGGTAGGCTCGTGTCACTGGGCAGCTCGCAGCTGTGCTTCCCTATGTAGTCTGTAATAGTTTTCAAGCCTTGCCACATCTGACGAGCATCGGAGCCGGTGTAGTACGATTCAATCTTAGTCCTGTATTGACTCTTTGCCTGTTTGATGGTTCGTCGGAGGGCATAGCGGGATTTCTTATAAGCGTCCGGGTTAGAGTCCCGCTCCTTGAAAGTGGCAGCTCTAGCCTTTAGCTCAGTGTGGATGTTGCCTGTAATCCATGGCTTCTGGTTGGGTATGTACGTACAGTCACTGTGGGGACGACGTCATCGATGCACTTATTGATGAAGTCAGTGACTGATGTGATGTACTCCTCAATGCCATCTGAAGAATCCCGGAACATGTTCCAGTCTGTGCTAGCAAAACAGTCCTGTAGCTTAGCATCTGCTTCATCTGACCACTTTTTTATTGACCGAGTCACTGGTGCTTCCTGCTTTAGTTTTTGCTTATAAGCAGGAATCAGGAGGATAGAGTTATGGTCAGATTTTCCAAATGGAGGGCGAGGGAGAGCTCTGTGTGTGGAGTAAAGGTGGTCTAGAGTTTTTTTTCCCTCTGGTTGCACATTTAACATGCTGGTAGAAATGAGGTAAAACGAAAGGAAGACCCAGAGTTACCTCTGCTGCAGAGGATAAGTTCATTAGAGTTACCAGCCTCAGAAATTGCGGCCCAAATAAATGCTTCACAGAGTTCAAGTAACAGACACATCGCAATATCAACTGTTCAGAGGAGACTGTGTGAATCAGGCCTTAATGGTCGAATTGCTGCAAAGAAACCACTACTAAAGGACACCAATAAGAAGAAGAGACTTGCTTGGGCCAAGAAACACGAGCAATGGACATTAGACCGGTGGAAATGTGTCCTTTGGTCTGGAGGCCAAATTTGAGATTTTTGGTTCCAACCGCCGTGTCTTTGTGAGACGTGGTGTGGGTGAACGGATGATCTCTGCATGTGTATTTCCCACCGTAAAGCATGGAGGAGGAGGTGTTATGGTGTGGGGGTGCTTTTCTGGTGACACTGTCTGTGATTTATTTAGAATTCAAGACACACTTAACCAGCATGGCTACCACAGCATTCTGCAGCGATACGCCATCCCATCTAGTTTGGGCTTATTGGGACTATCATTTGTTTTCAATGACCCAACACACCTCCAGGCTATGTAAGGGCTATTTTACCAAGAAGGAGAGTGATGGAGTGCTGCATCAGATGACCTGGCCTCCACAATCCCCCGCAGAGTGAAGGAAAAGCAGCCAACAAGTACTCAGCATATGTGGGAACTCCTTCAAGACTGATGGAAAAGCATTCCAGGTTAAGCTGGTTGAGAGAATGCCAAGAGTGTGCAAAGCTGTCATCAAGGCAAAGGGTGTTTATTTGAAGAATCTCAAATATAAAATATATTTTTATTTGGTTAACACTTTTTTGGTTACTACATGATTCCATATGTGTTATTTCATAGTTTTGATGTCTTCACTATTATTATACAATGTAGAAAATAGTAAAAAATAAAGAAAAACCCTTGAATGAGTAGATGTTCTAAAGCTTTTGACCGGTAGTGTACATTAACACACAGAAACAGCAAATCCTCCATATAATTAGTCTCATCGGACTAATAGTACTGTAGAGCTCTTTTTACTTGCACACAATATATCTGGGTCGCCCCGTCCTGCCCCTAGGGGTCCATCACAACCCAACACACCCCACTCAGCTTTAGGATCATAGTGAAACATGCATTATTGGTTTCAGGAGTGTTAGACCAAGATCAGAGTAACAACCCACAGGACGGCAGACCCCCAGGGCCAGGACTGAGCAGCCCAGCAGACCCCCAGGGCCAGGACTGAGCAGCCCAGCAGACCCCCAGGGCCAGGACTGAGCAGCCCAGTAGCCCCCCAGGGCCAAGACTGAGCAGCCCAGCAGACCCCCAGGGCCAGGACTGAGCAGCCCAGCAGACCCCCAGGGCCAGGACTGAGCAGCCCAGTAGCCCCCCAGGGCCAGGACTGAGCAGCCCAGCAGACCCCCAGGGCCAGGACTGAGCAGCCCAGCAGACCCCCAGGGCCAGGACTGAGCAGCCCAGCAGACCCCCAGGGCCGGGACTGAGCAGCCCAGTAGACCCCCAGGGCCGGGACTGAGCAGCCCAGCAGACCCCCAGGGCCGGGACTGAGCAGCCCAGCAGACCCCCAGGGCCGGGACTGAGCAGCCCAGCAGACCCCCAGGGCCGGGACTGAGCAGCCCTGCAGACCCCCAGGGCCAGGACTGAGCAGCCCAGCAGACCCCCAGGGCCAGGACTGAGCAGCCCAGCAGACCCCCAGGGCCAGGACTGAGCAGCCCAGCAGACCCCCAGGGCCAGGACTGAGCAGCCCAGCAGACCCCCAGGGCCAGGACTGAGCAGCCCAGCAGACCCCCAGGGCCAGGACTGAGCAGCCCAGTAGCCCCCCAGGGCCAGGACTGAGCAGCCCAGCAGACCCCCAGGGCCGGGACTGAGCAGCCCAGCAGACCCCCAGGGCCAGGACTGAGCAGCCCAGCAGACCCCCAGGGCCGGGACTGAGCAGCCCAGCAGACCCCCAGGGCCGGGACTGAGCAGCCCAGCAGACCCCCCAGGGCCAGGACTGAGCAGCCCAGCAGCTAGGGATTGCCTAAATAGGTATCTCCCCTGAGGTGGGCCTGTTTTCAATACAGACTCCTTTAGTCGTACTGTATTCCATATAAGGCATCCAGACTTTATGAAAGTTGCCAAGTATACCCTTAATCTTGTAATAAATCTAATCTAGTGATGCATAACATACTCCCTGACGAAGGCCATGCAGCCGAAACGCGTCAGAGTAAAAAAAAAAAAAGTTTCCATTGAACATCCCATATAAATATAAATAAAGGCATTTTGATGAATTATATGAAGAGAGTCTCGGTCCTCCTGTCTTTTAGAGTCTCGGTCCTCCTGTCTTTTTTCTAGTGGTTTCTACTTGACATTGTGAGAGGAGAACCAACCTTCCAATAAATGGCAATGCATTTCTTAGCCGCTATAAATGCTTGGTTACACAGTTTCTTCTGATAACAGTCTCCAGTATCAACATTTCCAAGCAAACAAAAACAGGGAGAAGGGAGAATCTGTAGACATGCTGAGATAAAAGCACATAAGCTTTTCCAGAATTCAGCCAGCCTTCACAAGACCACAACATGCAAATATGTCCCCTTTTGTGTATTACACCTCCAGCAGAGGAATGACATTTCTGAGTGCATGATATTCAGTTTCACTGGCATATAGTACGTTCTATGGGTGGTCTTAAACTGCAGTGATGTATGTCTGAGATGATATGAACATGACGGGGCTTTAAGCTGCTGTCCTGTGGCTACTGTAGGTCGACCCATCAACTGAACATGGAACTTTATATCATTCACTGATATGTATTGTTAATATACTGCAAAGTTCACCTGATCATCCGTAGACTGGTCTTCCCTGGCTGTCTGACCCTGCTGAGACCCCCGTCACCATCCGACCCTGCTGGGAAGCCTGTCCCCATCTGATCCTGGTAAGACATGATGAGCATAGCGTTGTGTACTGACTGCACTAGAGGGCTGCGTTCCCGCGGGATGCTGCAGGACCTGCGGGTCCCGACAGAGGTCATAGAGGGCTGCGTTCCCGCGGGAGGCTGCAGGACCTGCGGGTCCCGACAGAGGTCATAGAGGGCTGCGTTCCCGCGGGAGGCTGCAGGACCTGCGGGTCCCGACAGAGGTCATAGAGGGCTGCGTTCCCGCGGGAGGCTGCAGGACCTGCGGGTCCCGACAGAGGTCATAGAGGGCTGCGTTCCCGCGGGAGGCTGCAGGACCTGCGGGTCCCGACAGAGGTCATTGCAGTGCGGTCAGGAGTGGCCGGTCAGACAGACGACTTTGGGATTTAAATATTTTCTTTTTGATGAAGATTTACCCTGGTGTACATTTATACATTATATTATCCAAGAATCGATTCAATGGTTCAATAATTGAAATGACCATTATTCCCAGATCCCAGACTGTAGCTTTAAGCTGAAACTGCTGTCCTGTGGCTACTGTAGGTCTACCCATCAATTCAAGATGGAACTTTGCATCATTCACTGATATTGTTAATATACTGCAAAATTCAGTCTGCTGTCCCCACTTGCTTCGAGATGTCCACCATTGTTCCTGTACCCAAGAAAGCAAAGGTAACTGAACTAAATGACTATCGCCCCGTAGCACTCACATCTGTCATCATGAAGGGGTAATATACCAGAACCACATCATCCACTAGTAATAAACCAGAACCAGAACCACATCATCCAGAGGTAATAAACCAGAAACACATCATCCAGAGGTAATAAACCAGAACCAGAACCAGAACCACATCATCCAGAGGTAATAAACCAGAACCACATCATCCAGAGGTAATAAACCAGAACCAGAACCAGAACCACATCATCCAGAAGTAATAAACCAGAACCACATCATCCAGAAGTAATAAACCAGAACCACATCATCCAGAAGTAATAAACCAGAACCACATCATCCAGAGGTAATAAACCAGAACCAGAATCACATCATCCAGAGGTAATAAACCAGAACCAGAATCACATCATCCAGAGGTAATAAACCAGAACCACATCATCCAGAGGTAATAAACCAGAACCAGAACCAGAACCACATCATCCAGAGGTAATAAACCAGAACCACATCATCCAGAGGTAATAAACCAGAACCAGAACCAGAACCACATCATCCAGAAGTAATAAACCAGAACCAGAACCACATCATCCAGAAGTAATAAACCAGAACCAGAACCACATCATCCAGAAGTAATAAACCAGAACCACATCATCCAGAAGTAATAAACCAGAACCACATCATCCAGAGGTAATAAACCAGAACCACATCATCCAGAGGTAATAAACCAGAACCAGAACCACATCATCCAGAGGTAATAAACCAGAACCACATCATCCAGAGGTAATAAACCAGAACCAGAACCACATCATCCAGAGGTAATAAACCAGAACCAGAACCACATCATCCAGAGGTAATAAACCAGAACCAGAAACACATCATGCAGGGGTAATAAACCAGAACCACATCATCCAGAGGTAATAAACCAGAACCAGAATCACATCATGCAGGGGTAATAAACCAGAACCAGAATCACATCATCCAGAGGTAATAAACCAGAACCAGAACCACATCATCCAGAGGTAATAAACCAGAACCACATCATCCAGAGGTAATAAACCAGAACCACATCATCCAGAGATAATAAACCAGAACCAGAATCACATCATCCAGAGGTAATAAACCAGAACCACATCATCCAGAGGTAATAAACCAGAACCAGAATCACATCATCCAGAGGTAATAAACCAGAACCACATCATCCAGAGGTAATAAACCAGAACCAGAATCACATCATCCAGAGGTAATAAACCAGAACCACATCATCCAGAGGTAATAAACCAGAACCAGAATCACATCATCCAGAGGTAATAAACCAGAACCACATCATCCAGAGGTAATAAACCAGAATCACATCATCCAGAGGTAATAAACCAGAATCACATCATCCAGAGGTAATAAACCAGAACCACATCATCCAGAGGTAATAAACCAGAACCACATCATCCAGAGGTAATAAACCAGAACCACATCATCCAGAGGTAATAAACCAGAACCACATCATCCAGAGGTAATAAACCAGAACCACATCATCCAGAGGTAATAAACCAGAACCACATCATCCAGGGGTAATAATGACAACAACAAGAGACACAAGGGTCAAAATAAATAATCAGGGAAGAGGAGAGAGGTTGTTCTTTGTGATGTTGGAAGGGTTATGTCTATGACATGTTGTATTAATATGCCTTTTGTAAATGTTGTCTATACTGTTGTAAAGTGAACCATGTTTTTTTATTGAAAACTTCCATTGACAAACAAAGCAAATGCTGGAATGGACATAAACATGGCCAATTATGATCCACACCATAGAAATCCACAAATGTTTGAAATATGTCTTACAATGGTGATCACTGTTCCACTGTGTTTCAAATATATTGGTTGTGTTGCTGATGATATATATATATATTTAATATATATACATACAGTGGGGAAAAAGTATTTAGTCAGCCACCAATTGTGCAAGTTCTCCCACTTAAAAAGATGAGAGAGGCCTGTAATTTTCATCATAGGTACACGTCAACTATGACAGACAAAATGAGAAAAAGAATTCCAGAAAATCACATTGTAGGATTTTTTATGAATTTATTTGCAAATTATGGTGGAAAATAAGTATTTGGTCAATAACAAAAGTTTCTCAATACTTTGTTATATACCCTTTGTTGGCAATGACACAGGTCAAACGTTTTCTGTAAGTCTTCACAAGGTTTTCACACACTGTTGCTGGTATTTTGGCCCATTCCTCCATTTTTTTCCCTCAATTTGTCTGTCATAGTTGACGTGTACCTATGATGAAAATTACAGGCCTCTCTCATCTTTTTAAGTGGGAGAACATGCACAATTGGTGGCTGACTAAATACTTTTTTTCCCCACTGTATCCTTTTGTATACTGTATTAAAAAAGAGAATTACAAGCTTGGGACCAGGCTAATGAACAGTCTGTATCCTAATCTAAGGGAGTGCTGTGATGGGCTCCGGTCTACGTAGCTCGTTGACTGTAACATTAACCAGACGTATCAGCACCTCTCCCCATTTCTCCTGGTCCTCCTCTCTCTCCTGGAGCTTGGCCTGGTGAGCAGAGTAGACCATGCCCAGGATGAGGCTCTCAAAGCGGGGTTGGGAGAGAGGGAGAGGCCCTCTCTGGTCCTCCAGGTCCTTCACCATCTGCTCCATGGAAGAGAGCGTCTTGGGGATGTTGTCGTTGATGTGAGCCAGGAAAGCCCGTCCCTGCCTCATAGATGCCATCTCCAGGTCCAGCAGGACGATGTTGTTGTCTTTGTCAATCTCCACTCCACCCAACAAGAACTGTATGGAGAGGTAAGAATCTAATGATCAGTCAAGTGTGGGTAGATACACTATATATACAAAAGTATGTGGACACCCCTTCAAATTAGTCGATTCGGCTATTTCAGCCACCCCCGTTGCTGACAGGTGTATAAAATCGAGCACACGCCCATGCAATCTCCACAGACACACGTTGGCAGTAGAAATGGCCTTACTGAAGAGCTCAGTGACTTTCAACGTGCCACCGTCATAAGATGCCACCTTTCCAACAAGTCAGTTCGTCAGATTTCTGCCCTGCTAGAGCTGCCCCGGTCAACTGGAAGTGCTGTTATTGTGAAGCAGAAACGTCTAGGAACAACAACGGCTCAGCCGCGAAGTGGTAGGCCACACAAGCTCACAGAACGGTTCACCATCTGGCAGTCCGACGGACAAATCTGGGTTTGGCGGATGCCAGGAGAACGCTACCTGCCCCAATGCATAGTGCCAACTGTAAAGTTTGGTGGAGGAGGAGTAATGGTCTGGGGCTGTTTTTCATGGTTCGGGCTAGGCCCCTTAGTTCCAGTGAAGGGAAATCTTAATGCCATAGCATACAATGACATTCTAGACGATTCTGTGCTTCCAACTTGGTGGCAACAGTTTGGGGAAGGCCCTTTCCTGTTTCAGCATGACAATGCCCCCGTGCACAAAGCGAGGTCCATACAGAAATGGTTTGTCGAGATTAGTGTGGAAGAACTTGACTAGCCTGCACAGAGCCCTGACCTCAACCCCATCGAACACCTTTGGGATGAATTGGAACGCCGACTGCGAGCCAGGCCTAATCGCCCAATATCAGTGCCCGACCTCACTAATGCTCTTGTTGCTGAATGGAAGCAAGTCCCCGCAGCAATGTTCCAACATCTAGTGGAAAGCCTTCCCAGAAGAGTGGAGGCTGTTATAGCAGCAAAGGGGGGACCAACTCCATATTAATGCCCATGATTTTGGATTGAGATGTTCGACAAGCAGGTGTCCACATACTTTTAGTCATATAGTGTAATAACATATGTACAAGAAATAAGTTTAGTAAACAGATGGTGGGGAAAAACAGAAACTAATAATAATAATATGCCATTTAGCAGAAGCTTTTATCCAACGCGACTTACAGTCATGCGTGCATACATTTTTGTGTACGGGTGGTCCCGGGGATCGAACCCACTACTTTGGCGTTACAAGCGCCGTGCTCTACCAGCTGAGCTACAGAGGATTACTCAAGAGAAAATACAATATGCTCATATAAATGTAGCCTGGTCCCAGATCTGTTCTTTCTTGCTGACTTTGATGGTAATTGTCAGCAAGACCACCCAAACTGATCTGGGACCAGGCTAATAGAAGTGTAACTCTAACCTCAAACATCAGGTTTGCATCGCTGATGGATTTGCCCAAGCCCTGGGAAGGAAGACCGCCATGAATGGCACCAGACACATCTGAGAGAGAGAGAAAAAGTTGGTATTTTCACTATTCAAATTATTCATGAAAAATGAATAATGTTACTCTCAGAAACATAGGATTGAAGTTTAACTCAACTTCCACTTAGCACCTGTTGTGGTATTCAATTACATGCAAATGTACATCTTGATATTCAATTCAATACAACTTTAACTACTAATCCTTTATCTACTATTTTCTATCAACTAATGAATGCATTGCATTCAAGACACAACATATCCTTAAGTCCAAGTTAGTTTTAAAACAATTATAACTCACCTAAAAGATCTTGAAACCGCAAAGTCGCAACAGTGACCCATATGAGAACTCTTAGTTGAGGTTTTGCCACCATCTCTCTTTTATGACTGTACAAACTCTGATTGCATGACGATTTCACAGCCTCCCTCTTTCCTTTGCTCCTCTTAAATAAAAACCCAGTCCGATAGCCACGAGTCTAGGCTAGAATGCCATACATTCTTCCACCTAGGAAAAAAGGCATTAGGGCCAGTTGGCTGATAAGTTTACAGCACTGCTAGTGTTGTTCCACCCTGGTCCTGCTGGGTGTGCAGGATTACGTTCCATCAAGCTAGTAGGCCTACACACCCGATTCAACTATTCAACTACGGTCATCACTAAGCCTATGATTGAATGTGTAGTAGTTAAACAAAGTTCGGCACACCCTGTGGTCCCCAGGACCAGAATTGGAGACCTGCGTTTTACACAAAAAAAAATAATGAAGTAGACTGTTGTAACATATGTAACTCTGTGTTGTTGTTTTTATCGCACTGCTTTGCTTTATCTTGGCCAGGTCGCAGTTGTAAATGAGAACTTGTTCTCAACTGGCTTCTTACCTGGTTCAATAAAGGTGAAATAAAAAAAAATAATAAAAAAACATATCTCCGCCACACGGTGGCAGCACCTATCTTTGGCATCAGCATCAGCTGAGCTGGCCAGAAAAAAAACGTTTGTTTACTTCCGGTGAATAGTTCACCGTCTTCCGTATGATGAAATAGAAAAGATAGTGGAGTAAAGGTAGGCTGAAAAGGTTTACCAGCTAATAAATTATCTCTTAAACTATAATCTGATACTGATTAAACTGTTTGCCAACTCGGCATGATTGGTGTCAGAATGGTGGCGCTGCAGGGATTGCTAACGTGTGGTTGCTTAGCTAGCTACAGTAACTAACTTTCACTGACAGTCCATGAATGTGCATCATCTATTTGTCAGGTTTCGTAAAACCAAAACAATACATAACGTTAGTCCAGTTAAAACTATTGTGATTTCAGTTTACACAGAAACACGAACCAGCGTGTTTTAAATCTCTACAGATTCGCAAAGTCTGAAGTCTGCTTTTTAGTTTTTTGTCTTAACCGGCAGGGTTTCTAACTATACACACTAACAGTTGTGTTTCTCGATGATTCTCAGGTAGCCTAACCCTGCTAGCTGGTAAGATGGAGTCCAGTGAGGCCGGGGACAGGGCCAGGTCCGGGGGACAGAGTTTAGGAGCAGGCTCCTTGGTGGCAGAGGAGAACTACTTCCTAGGTTACACATTTACAGACCGCTCCCACTCCAGCCGCGTGGTGCAGAGCATCATGGACCTGTGTCTGCAGGTAAGGAATCATAATTAAACTTTCTCTGATTCCTCGCATCCTATCTCCTCGTCTCCTCAACCTTATTAGACGTGAAGGTTCCCTCCCCTCAGACCTTCTTCTCCAATGGGTTTTGAGGAGGCGGCAAGGGGAGAGGATGGGAGTAATCGAGGAAAGATGAATTGAGAAAGGGCAGAGGAATCATACACGCTCCATTCAGTTTAAATGAAATTCCATTTTAAATCTGTCTCCCAGTGCAGCATTAGTTTCGGGGTTATAATGACATTGACGGTTCCTCCATCTTATACCCCTGTGTGTTCAGGATGGGCTGTTTGCTGACGTGACGGTGATGGTGGAGGGGAGGGATTTTAACCTGCACCGCCTGGTACTGTCAGCCCAGAGCAGCTTCTTTAGATCCATGTTCACATCCAACCTGAGAGAGGCTCACACACGCAGCATCCAACTGAAGGACGTCAGGTAGGAAGTTAGGTTAGAGAGGTTCAGACAGCGTCCAACTGAAGGACGTCAGGTCAGCGTCCAACTGAAGGACGTCAGGTCAGCGTCCAACTGAAGGACGTCAGGTCAGCGTCCAACTGAAGGACGTCAGGTAGGAAGTCTAGGTTAGAGAGGTTCAGACAGCGTCCAACTGAAGGACGTCAGGTAGGAAGTCTAGGTTAGAGAGGTTCAGACAGCGTCCAACTGAAGGACGTCAGGTCAGCGTCCAACTGAAGGACGTCAGGTAGGGCTGGTGGTCTCTCATCCCTGGGACCATCGCCTGCCGTTGTGCCCTTGAGCCTGGTACTTAACCCATAAACTGCTCAACGCTCTGTTTCTCGCAAATTGAACAATAAAAGTCTATTTTCTATTGTATTCAGCGCGTCAGTCTTCCAGCTGCTAGTAGACTACATCTACCACGGGACAGTGAAGCTGACCGTGGAGGAACTGCAGGACACCTATGAGATGGCTGACATGTACCAGCTGACTGCTCTGTTTGAAGAATGCTCCCGCTTCCTGTCACGCACCGTAGATGTCAAGAACTGCCTACAGGTGAGCTGGGTTTCCATTTCCTGGACCTGATACAGCCAATTGTTGGTGTCCGAAGTAATGAGCGAATGTGTGTCCCCTTTGTGGATAGGATTGACTCGGGTAGAAATGTGAATTCTGTTCGTCAAGGTACTGTATCGGATCTGTGTAGCTGCTGTCAATCGGACCATCTTGTCATCTTGTTATAATAATAATAATAATAATAATATAATAATAATAATAATAATATGCCATTTAGCAGACACTTTTATCCAAAGCGACTTACAGTCATGTACGCATACATTTTTACGTATGGGTGGTCCCGGGGATCGAACCCACTACCCTGGCGTTATAAGCGCCGTGCTCTACCAGCTGAGGACCACCATAGTAGCTTTTTGAAGCACTGTCAGTTGATTCTGTTCTTCCTACTGTAGGTGATGTGGCTAGCAGACCGACACAGTGACCAGGAACTATATTCTGTTCTTCCTACTGTAGGTGATGTGGCTAGCAGACCGACACAGTGACCAGGAACTATATTCTGTTCTTCCTACTGTAGGTGATGTGGCTAGCAGACCGACACAGTGACCAGGAACTATATTCTGTTCTTCCTACTGTAGGTGATGTGGCTAGCAGACAGACACAGTGACCAGGAACTATATTCTGTTCTTCCTACTGTAGGTGATGTGGCTAGCAGACCGACACAGTGACCAGGAACTATATTCTGTTCTTCCTACTGTAGGTGATGTGGCTAGCAGACCGACACAGTGACCAGGAACTATATTCTGTTCTTCCTACTGTAGGTGATGTGGCTAGCAGACCGACACAGTGACCAGGAACTATATACAGCAGCCAAACACTGTGCTAAGATCCACCTGGTCCAAATCCACCAGACGGATGAGTTCCTCAACCTGCCACTCTGTCTCCTCATGGACATTATCAAAGGTACATTTATTGATTGCTTGCTTGGATTTTTATAGCACTTCTAGTGCAACGCGCTTTACCTAGTAATGGAGGAAAACTTACCCCCACCACCATATCTATCACCCACCTGGGTAATGCCACGGCAGCCATTTTGTTGGGTCTTTTACCATAATGCTGTTCCCCAGACGGTGTTCCGACGTCTCAGAACCCCACGGTAGCCATCGAATCCTGGATCAACCACAACAAGGTGGAGAGAGAAGAGTTCTCCACTGTTCTCCAGGAGAACCTCAAGGTACAGTGTTCTCATTCTAGATCCCTAAACACTACGACAGGTCTCTCTCTTGAATATTTCTATCTGATGGGGAGTTTTGGGGGGGGGCGTTTTTTGAGATGCCCCCGGTTTTGTGGAGGTCATAGCTAAAACAAGTTCAACAACACAAATGTTTTTTCCCCCCTACAATTATAGAATAAATCATTCTATAAAAAAAGATATCCAGTTATTCATGTAAGGGATGATTAATCCCCTCACTGTGTCTGACCTGTCTTTGCAGGAGATTGGGGAGAAGGTGCATATCTACCTTATCGGTAAAGAGGAGACGAGGACCCACTCCCTGGCCGTTTCCCTGCACTGTGACGAGGACGACACCATCAGCGTCAGCGGCCAGAACAGCCTGTGTCACCAGATCACTGCAGCCTGTAAACACGGGCCGGACCTCTACGTGGTGGGGGGGTCCATCCCTCGCCGCATGTGGAAGTGTAACATGCAGACTATGGACTGGGAGCGCTGTGCCCCCCTGCCCCGAGACCGCCTCAGCCACACCATGGTCTCCGTCTCGCTCCAAGACGCCGTCTATAGTCTGGGAGGAAAGACGCTCCAGGACACGCTCTCCAACGCTGTGATTTACTACACGGTGAAGGACAACGTGTGGACGGAGACTAGCCCGCTGGATACGGCGGTGTCTGGGGCGGCGGGGGTTAACCTGGGAGGAACCATCTACGTACTGGGTGGGGAGGAGAACGACATGGACTTCTTCACCAAGCCGTCACGACTCATCCAGTGCTTCGACACGCAGACGCAGAAGTGCCAATTGAAGCATTACGTGCTGCCGTTCGCGGGAGTGATGCACGCCGCCGCACACATGGACCTGCTCTTCATCGTTGCGGAGGGGGACTCCCTGATCTGTTATAACCCCCTGCTGGAGAGCTTCACCAGGCTGCGCTTCCCCGAGGTGTGGAGCTGTGTGCCGTCCTTCTGGAAGGTGGCCAGCTGTAACGGCTCCATCTACGTGTTCAGAGAGAGGTGTACAAAAGGAGACGCCCACACGTTGAAGTTTAACCCCGCTACGTCAGTGGTGACTGTTATCAAGGGGATTAAGATACTACTGACCAACTGGCAGTTTGTACTGGCCTGAAGTTTAACCCCGCTACGTCAGTGGTGACTGTTATCAAGGGGATTAAGATACTACTGACCAACTGGCAGTTTGTACTGGCCTGATGTTTAAACTCACTAAAGTGAGGAATTTGAGAACATACAGAGCATTCGGAAAGTATTCAGACCCCTTCCCTTTTTCCACATTTTCTTACGTTTACAGCCTTATTCTAAAATGGATTAAATAAAATGTTTCCTCATCAATCTACACACTATACCCCATAATGACAAAGCAAAAGCAGGTTTTTAGATATTTGTGCTAATTTATTACAAATAAAAAACAGAAATATCTTATTTACATAACTATTCAGACCCTTTGCTATGAGACTCGAAATTGAGCTCAGGAGCATCATGTTTCCATTGATCATCCTTGATGTTTCTACAACTTGATTGGAGTCCACCTGTGGTAAATTCAATTGATTGGACATGATTTGGAAAGGCACACACCTGTCTATATAAGGTCAGTGCATGTCAGAGCAAAAACCAAGCCATGAGGTCAAAGGAATTGTCTGTAGAGCTCCAAGACAGGATTCTGTTGAGGCACAGATCTGGGAAAGGTACCAAAAAATGTCTGCAGCATTGAAGGTCCCCAAGAACACAGTGGCCTCCATCATTCTGAAATGGAAGGAAGTTTGGAACCAACAAGACTCTTCCTAGAGCTGGCCGCCCGGCCAAACTGAGCAATCAGGGGAGAAGGGCCTTGGTCAGGGAGGTGACCAAGAACCCGATGGTCACTCTGACAGAACTCCAGAGTTCCTCTGTAGAGATGGGAGAACCTTCCAGAAGGACAACCATCTCTGCAGCACTCCACCAATCAGGCCTTTATGGTAGAGTGGCCAGACAGAAGGACTCAGACCATGAGAAACAAGATTCTCTTGTCTGATGAAACCAAGATTTAACTCTTTGGCCTGAATGCCAAGCGTCGTGTATGGAGGAAACCTGGCACCATCCCTAAGGTGAAGCATGGTGGTGGCAGCATCATGCTGTGGGGATGTTTTTCAGCGGCATGGATTGGGAGACTAGTCAGGATCGAGGGAAATATGAAAGGAGCAAAGTACAGAGTTCACCATCCAACAGGACAATGACCCTAAGCACACAGCCAAGACAACGCAGGAGTGGCTTCGGGACAAGTCTCTGAATGTCCTTGAGTGGCCCAGCCAGAGCCCGGACTTGAACCCGATCTAACATCTCTGGAGAGACCTGAAAATAGCTATGCAGCGACGCTCCCCATCCAACCTGACAGAGCTTGAGAGGATCTGCAGAGAAGAATGGGAGAAACTCCCCAAATACAGGTGTGCCAAGCTTGTAGCGTCATACCCAAGAAGACACGAGGCTGTAATCGCTGCCAAAGGTGCTTCAACAAAGTACTGAGTAAAGGGTTTGAACACTTATGTAAATGTGATATTTCCGTAATAAATTTGCAAAAAAAAAAAAATTTGCACAAAATTCAAAAAACGTGCTTTTGCTTTGTCATTATGAGGTATTGTGTGTAGATTGATGAGGGGGAAAAAAACAATTTAATCCATTTTAGAATAAGGCTGTAACGTAACAGTCTTCTGAGTGGCGCAGTGGTCTAAGGCACTGCATCCCAGTGCTAGCTGTGCCAGTAGAGATCCTGGTTCGAATCCAGGCTCTGTCGCCGCCGGCCGCGACCGGGATACTCATGGGCGGCGCACAATTGGCCCAGCGTCGTCCAGGGTAGGGGAGGGAATGGCCGGCAGGGATGTAGCTCAGTTGATAGAGCATGGCGTTTGCAACGCCAGGGTTGTGGGTTCGTTTCCCACGGGGGGCCAGTATAAAAAAAATATGTATTCACTAACTGTAAGTCGCTCTGGATAAGAGCGTCTGCTAAATGACTAAAATGTAAATGTAAATGTAACAATGTGGAAAAAGTTGAGGGGTCTGAATACTTTCCGAAGTCGTGGTCAAAAGTTTTGAGAATTACACAAGTATTGGTCTTCACAATGTTTGCTGCTTCAGTGTTTTTAGATATTTTTGTCAGATGTTACTATGGTATACTGAAGTATAATTACAAGCATTCCATAAGTGTTAAAGGCTTTTATTGACAATTACATTAAGTTTATGCAAAGAGTCAATATTTGCAGTGTTGACCCTTCTTTTTCAAGACCTCTGTAATCCGCCCTGGCATGCTGTCAATTAATTTCTGGGCCACATCCTGACTGATGGCAGCCCATTCTTGCATAATCAATGCTTGGAATTTGTCAGAAGTTGTGGGTTTTTGTTTGTCCACCCGCCTCTTGAGGATCGACCACAAGTTCTCAATGGGATTAAGGTCTGGGGAGTTTCCTGGCCATGGACCCAAAATGTCGATGTTTTGTTCCCCGAGCCACTTAGTTATCACTTTTTCCTTATGGCAAAGTGCTCCATCATGCAGGAAAAGGCATTGTTCGTCACCAAACTGTTCTTGGATGGTTGGGAGAAGTTGCTCTCTAAGGATGTGTTGGTAACCATTCTTTATTCATGGCTGTGTTCTTTAGGCAAAATTGTGAGTGAGCCCACTCCCTTGGCTGAGAAGCAACCCCACACATGAATGGTCTCAGGATGCTTTACTGTTGGCATGACACAGGACTGATGGTAGCGCTCACCTTGTCTTCGCCGGACAACCTTTTTTCCGGATGCCCCAAACAATCGGAAAGGGGATTCATCAGAGTAAATGACTTTACCCCAGTCCTCAGCAGTCCAATCCCTGTACCTTTTGCAGAATATCAGTCTGTCCCTGATGTTTTTCCTGGAGAGAAGTGGCTTCCTCGCTGCCCTTCTTGACACCAGGCCATCCTCCAAAAGTCTTTGCCTCACTGTGCGTGCAGATGCACTCACACATGCCGCTGCCATTCCTGAGCAAGCTCTGCACTGGTGGTGCCCCGATCCCGCAGCTGAATCAACTTTAGGAGACGGTCCTGGCGCTTGCTGGACTTTCTTGGGCGCCCTGAACCCTTCTTCACAACAATTGACCCCCTCTCCTTGAAGTTTTTAATGATCCGATAAATGGTTGATTTAGGTGCAATCTTACTAGCAGCAATATCCTTGCCTGTGAAGCCCTTTTTGTGCAAAGCAATGATGTTGGCACGTGTTTCCTTGCAGGTAACCATGGTTAACAGAGGAAGAACAATGATTTCAAGCACCACCCTCCTTTTAAAGCTTCCAGTCTGTTATTCTAACTCAATCAGCATGACAGAGTGATCTCCAGCCTTGTCCTCGTCAACACTCTCACCTGTGTTAACGAGAGAATCACTGACGTGATGGCAGCTGGTCCTTTTGTGGCAGGGCTGAAATGCAGTGGAAATGTTTTTTTGGGGGATTAAGTTAATTTTCATGGCAAAGAGGAACTTTGCAATTAATTGCAATTCATCTGATCACTCTTCGTAACATTCTGGAGTATATGCAAATTGCCATCATCAAAACTGAGGCAGCAGACTTAGTGAAAATTAATATTTGTGTCATTCTCAAAACGTTTGACCACGACTGTAGGCTGTTACATTACATGAACTGAGCACAATATTTTCTCTGTTTTCCCTTCCTCTCTAATTGTCACTGATGCTATGATGATGTCATACTCACTGTTCTAAATCATGTACAACAATAAGTGATGGGGATATTTTGAAAACCCCACGATGGGAGAATTCAGAGATATTATTTTCCTGCAATATTCAATTCTTGTGGATGTTGGTTATTGGAGTTAGATTTGTTTCTTTATTCTGTAAGTGTGTCTACCATGATCCATGTGTATATTCAACGAAACTCATATAAAAATATGAACTGTGAATATATTAAAATATTTCGTAAATAAAACCATAATTTGTTTAAAAATATATATATATTTCACGAATTAAACCATAATCCTCCGTGAATATGTAAAAATATGTAAAAAAAAAAAAATATATACACAAATATTCACCCATATGTCGCAAATACATCCCATAATTTGTAAATATATTCAACATAGCTCACAAATGAAACTACAATTTGAACAAATGTAGAAAGATTTGTGAGCATATGTTTGGACATCCCTGACATGTACAACAGAGGAACGTGCGTTTTGCGTATTCAAAAAGTGCTTGTGGATCTGTATTCTGTGTTTTAAAGGACAGTATTGCAATCCACAAGTGTGACTTCAGATGAGTCGGCAATCTCTTTGTTTTACGCGTAGAGTTATGACATCACAGCATTGTCATTCGCAATTTCTTGGGAGAACACTTTTTAGCTAGATAAATAACCACTTCATGAAATGTGACTATAATGTTTATTTATTCAACAAATGTTAACCAAATGACTTAAATATAAACGTTACATTCGATCATTGGGGCATGCAACTCCTAGGGTGTTCTTTAGACATCTCGTCAGCTGTTTAGACAAACAACCAAAGTTAAATTAACTACTTAATTCTGCAATGTGTCAATTATGAGGAACCGCTCAGTTTTAAAATCATGAATTGTTGGATCGGGCTAGCCAGCTAATCTTTTTCAATATGTGAATTGTTTGCAGGACAAAGCACTCTGTCCCGACTTGTGTGGTGGTAAGACATTTTTACATTATCTGATTAAAAACCTTAGAAATCCAGCTTGCTGTTTTCTGTTTCATGTAGGGTTGCTTCCAAGCAATGCCTGGTTTCCAAACCATGCAACAGCATGTTAGCCCCTCCCAATGCTTTGGGACTGTGCTTTGCCTCTTGAGTGTTCTGACTTCTGAGTAATGGTTTACCATTTTATTGTCACTAGAACTCACTACTGTCAACATGGGGTGAAGTAGCTAGCTACAGTAACTAACCAACAACAATTAGCTAGCTACAGTAACTAACCAACAACAACTAGCTAGCTACAGTAACTAACCAACAACAACTAGCTAGCTACAGTAACTAACCAACAACAACTGGAATGCCACTACTGTCAACGTGGGGTGAAGTAGCTAGCTACAGTAACTAACCAACAACAACTAGCTAGCTACAGTAACTAACCAACAACAACTAGCTAGCTACAGTAACTAACCAACAACAATTAGCTAGCTACAGTAACTAACCAACAACAACTAGCTAGCTACAGTAACTAACCAACAACAACTGGAATGCCACACTCAGCCTTCAAACGCCTTTAGCAGCACTGCAGTCAAGTAAAACAAAAAAACTCACAAATAGCTTCCATATGTCTAAAATAGCTGGACAAGAGGGCATTGAACCCATCATTGTTTTATTGACTACTATTACAGACAAAGCTAAAGGCTATAGCTAGTGTGCCATTATTGATTACATACCCACCCTTCTCTTTTCAATGTAAATATCAAATCAAATCACATTTTATTTGTCACATGTGCCGAATACAACAGGTGTAGACCTTACCGTGAAATACTTACTTACAAGCCCTTAACCAACAATGCAGTTCAAGAAAGAGTTAAGAAAATATTTACTAAATAAACTAAGGTAAAAAATTAAAAGTTACATAATAAAATAATGTTGTACATGTTGTAGGTAGGGGGGGGGGGTCCATGTAAATAGTCCAGGTGGCCATTTGATTAATTGTTCAGCAGTCTTATGGCTTGTGGGTAGAAGCTGTTAAGGAGCCTTTTGGTTCTAGACTTGGCGCTCCGGTACCGCTTGCCGTAGCAGAGAGAACAGTCTATGACTTGGGTGACTGGAGTCTTTGACTATTTTTTGGGCCTTCCTCTGACACCGCCTAGTATATAGGTCCTGAATGGCAGGAAGCTTGGCCCCAGTGATGCACTGGGCCGTACGCACTACCCTCTGTAGCGCCTTATGATCAGATGCCGAGCAGTTGCCATACCAGGCGGTGATGCAACCGGTCAGAATGCTCTCGATGGTGCAGCTGTATAACTTTTTGAGGATTTGGGGACCCATGCCAAATGTTTTCAGTCTCCTGAGGGGGAAAAGGTGTTGTCGTGCCCTCTTCACGACTGTCTTGGTGTGTTTGGACCATGATAGTTTGTTGGTGATGTGGACACCAGGAACTTGAAACTCTCGACCCGCTCCACTACAGCCCCGTCAATGTTTATGGGGTCCTGTTCGGCCCGCCTTTTCCTGTAGTCCACGATCAGCTCCTTTGTCTTGGTCATGTTGAGGGAGAGGTTGTTGTCCTGGCACCACACTGCCAGGTCTCTGACCTCCTCCCTATAGGCTGTCTCATCGTTGTCGGTGATCAGGCCTACCACTGTTGTGTCATCAGCAAACTTAATGATGTTGTTGGAGTCGTGTTTGGCCACGTAGTCGTGGGTGAACAGGGAGTACAGGAGGGGACTGAGCACGCACCCCTGAGGGGCCCCCGTGTTGAGGATCAGCGTGGCAGATGTGTTGTTACCTACCCTTACCACCTGGAGGCGGCCCGTCAGGAAGTCCAGGATCCAGTTGCAGAGGGAGGTGTTTAGTCCTTAGCTTAGTGATGAGCTTTGAGGGCACTATGGTGTTGAACGATGAGCTGTAGTCAATGAATAGCATTCTCACATAGGTGTTCCTTTTGTCCAGGTGGGAGAGGGCAGTGTGGAGTGCGATTGAGATTGCGTCATCTGTGGATCTGTTGCGGCGGTATGCGAATTGGAGTGGGTCTAAGGTTTCTGGGATGATGCTGTTGATGCAGCTTCCCTGTTGAAGTTGTCAGTGATATCAAGAATGTTACAGTGACTTATGGAAACCTGCATCTGTATGTAGACTTCTACTGTAAGTTCACAGCTTATAAACCTGTATCATTTGTCCTTTATCAAACCCTTTATCAAACAAATGTTCGATCCGGGGTCACTCTGAAAAAGACTGTTACAAGTTGTCATGACACCAACAAAGTGGATTAGAAAGGTTTACTGAAAGAGGTTGTCGTGCTAAGCAAAGACCTGCTCTCTAGGGTTTGTTTCTGGACCAGACCATTGTTTTACAGCTTGAGTGCCCTGTGTCTGCCTTAAATGATTCAGAATCTTAAAGGGTGGCTGAACTTCCTGATTGAGCCTCGTTTTAGATTTGGTTCATTAAGAAATGCTAGTGGCCATGACTGAATTCAAACATGAGTTGATTTTGGAGTGTGGTTTGATGTGGGTGTCTCGTGTGTGTGTTTGCAGGTGGGAAGAGTTAGCCAAATTCTTTAGCCAATTCGCTTCAGCTGGCTGGTGTGCAACCGTGGCAAAGTTGGTTTTACTTTGGATAGTCTATCTCCAGGGCTAGTTGGGGACCGTCACTACATTTAATTACACCATGTAAATGAGACAATATTTTCATGTTGCACACCTTTTAGTTCTCTCATTAAATGCTTTCTATATTTGTATATGAATTTCTAAAATGTACAGTGCCTTCAGAAAATATTCAGACCCCTTTACTTTTTCCACATTTTGTTACGTTACAGCCGTATTCAAAAATTGGTTAAATAAAAATAATTCCTCAGCAATCTACACAGAATACCCCATAATTACAAAGCGAAGGTGTTTAATCCTGAAATTTGGAGCTATTGTAATTTTAACATTGTCCCATTGTAATTTACTAACTAGCCCCATAGGGATATCCAAAGTGAACACCGATTTACCACAGGCATTACAATTGGGTCGCGTGCAGCTGCACTCTGAAATTATAATTGCTTATGTGCTGCCAGCTGTGGGCAGGATTGAAATGAACTCAACCTTAATTTACGTTGTGACATACTCTGTTACAAAATTATCCTATTTACACTTTGTAGTCAATTTTGGAAGTAGAATAAATGTTTCTGACTCATATCGGTGCCACAGAGGCTGTTTTCTAAATGAGAAGTTGGTTTTTTAGGGGCAATTCCTCTTTAACGTTATATTTCTGTCTCAGCCAGAGGGAAATAAGAAGTTGGTAGTATTCCACATGATGGTAATCTGACTGGCATAGGCCAATAATAACGTTTACATTTACGTCATTTAGCAGACGACTTACAAATTGGTGCATTCACCTTATAGGCAGTGGGACAACCACTTTACAATGTTTTTTTTGGGGGGGGGGTTAGAAGGATTACTTTATCCTATCCCAGGTATTCCTTAAAGAGGTGGGGTTTCAAGTGTCTCCGGGAGGTGGTGAGTGACTCCGCTGTCCTGGCGTCGTGAGGGAGCTTGTTCTGTTTATTAGGCTAACTTGCCACTTTGATAACATTTTCACTGCTCTCTCTCTCTTATTGAAGTGACCCAAGCAGGAAGCACGTACATTACGTAGCGACGTGTGTCCCTCTGTCTCCATGGTGATCAACCCCAGGTGCTCCTCGACTGCCTCACCAACTGGAAGAGCGTAAATCGACGACAGTGCTACAACGTGAATTAGTGTTGTTAATTTTTTTTGAACGTTTTGTTGTATTAAAAATAAAGAGAGATTGTGTGTATGTGCATGTCTGTGTGTGTCGCTCCTAAGTGTTGTCATGTGTTTTCTTTATGGGTTGAAGAGGGACGGTACTGTAGCACCATCATGATCGATCTACTTTCCTAGTTTGTTCGAAATTGCGCCGACCTTTTGATTGTCAGGTGCTGGACCAACACGTCACTGCTCGTCACAGAAATGAGGTCTGCATTTCAAATGGAAACGGCCCTCTTCATTTCAAATGGAAACGGCCCTCTTCATTTCAAATGGAAACGGCCCTCTTCATTTCAAATGGAAACGGCCCTCTTCGCCACGTATCCAATCAGAGCTCAGACGCTACCTACTGCAGCACACTCCAGGGTTTATATTTTTGTTCAGTATATATACACGTTTGTATGGGTAGAAAGATAAGACATTGAAACAGTTTATTATGACATTTAATGAGTGGACTAGAAAATGGAGAAAATTAAACAGTGAATAATTTTTCTTTAAAAGGTGTGTTTTATAAATGTTGTTTTGTTAGGGTGTTACACACACCAGAGCCAAGTCATTTGTAGTTCATGCTCTGTGTATTTCAATGTCAAGTGTCATTCAATTGTCTTTGGCTATTCTTTGTGATATACCGTACTATCATCTGATAAGACTTAAAACCTGAATCAATCTGCCACGATCTTAATTCAAACTTTTTTTCGATATGGAACATTGTCTTTGGCTTCAAAAGACAAATATCACATGAAAACATAATCATAATTATTCGCCATCAGGAACACTTCATAGTTCCAGGTAGTTATCCATCATTGAGACAGGGATTGTGTCAAGAGTGTAAGGTTTATATTTGTAACACATGTTGAAGCTGCAATATGTCACTTTTTGGGTCACCTGACCAAATTCACATAGAAATATGTTATAGAGTTGTCATTCTTATTGAAAGCAAGCATAAGAAGCAGTAGATTTGTTCTATGTGTGCTATTTCTATGCTTCCCTGTCTTATAAGTTTTGTTTTTGCATCTACAGCTGAAAATTCTATATTTTTGGTGATGGAAAATATATTTCACAACGGTTTAGATGGTACAATGATTCTCCGCACTCTGGTGCATCTTTTTTAATCAGTTCAGTCACAAACCCATACAAGGCAACATGAAGTGGCTCTGTATTAGGGGTGATGGGCGGCGAGAAACACGCTTGTTCTCCTCTATTTAGATGTTCACTGTGACAAAGGGAAGAGGAGTGCCCCTCGCTGCACTGAAGCCAAGCAACAGAGTCTTATATTTGATGCCAGCAGCCTCAGGAAGTCAGTGGCGGAGTGGTGTGACATAGGAGAACATGGAAAGGTTTAACATTAGATATGCTGCATTCTGGATCAGTTGCTGAGGTAAGGAGCTGGACTAGCAGTTGTAGAGGTAAGGAGCTGGACTACCAGTTATAGAGGTAAGGAGCTGGACTAGCAGTTATAGAGGTAAGGAGCTGGACTAGCAGTTGTAGAGGTAAGGAGCTGGACTAGCAGTTGTAGAGGTAAGGAGCTGGACTACCAGTTATAGAGGTAAGGAGCTGGACTAGCAGTTGTAGAGGTAAGGAGCTGGACTAGCAGTTGTAGAGGTAGGGAGCTGGACTAGCAGTTGCTGAGGTAAGGAGCTGGACTAGCAGTTGTAGAGGTAAGGAGCTGGACTAGCAGTTGTAGAGGTAAGGAGCTGGACTAGCAGTTGTAGAGGTAAGGAGCTGGACTAGCAGTTGTAGAGGTAAGGAGCTGGACTAGCAGTTGTAGAGGTAAGGAGCTGGACTAGCAGTTGCTGAGGTAAGGAGCTGGACTAGCAGTTGTAGAGGTAAGGAGCTGGACTAGCAGTTGTAGAGGTAGGGAGCTGGACTAGCAGTTGTAGAGGTAAGGAGCTGGACTAGCAGTTGCTGAGGTAAGGAGCTGGACTAGCAGTTGTAGAGGTAAGGAGCTGGACTAGCAGTTGCTGAGGTAAGGAGCTGGACTAGCAGTTGTAGAGGTAAGGAGCTGGACTAGCAGTTGTAGAGGTAAGGAGCTGGACTAGCAGTTGTAGAGGTAAGGAGCTGGACTAGCAGTTGCTGAGGTAAGGAGCTGGACTAGCAGTTGTAGAGGTAAGGAGCTGGACTAGCAGTTGTAGAGGTAGGGAGCTGGACTAGCAGTTGTAGAGGTAAGGAGCTGGACTAGCAGTTGTAGAGGTAAGGAGCTGGACTAGCAGTTGCTGAGGTAAGGAGCTGGACTAGCAGTTGTAGAGGTAGGGAGCTGGACTAGCAGTTGTAGAGGTAAGGAGCTGGACTAGCAGTTGTAGAGGTAAGGAGCTGGACTAGCAGTTGTAGAGGTAAGGAGCTGGACTAGCAGTTGTAGAGGTAAGGAGCTGGACTAGCAGTTGTAGAGGTAAGGAGCTGGACTAGCAGTTGTAGAGGTAAGGAGCTGGACTAGCAGTTGTAGAGGTAAGGAGCTGGACTAGCAGTTGTAGAGGTAAGGAGCTGGACTAGCATTTGCTGAGGTAAGGAGCTGGACTAGCAGTTGTAGAGGTAGGGAGCTGGACTAGCAGTTGTAGAGGTAAGGAGCTGGACTAGCAGTTGTAGAGGTAGGGAGCTGGACTAGCAGTTGTAGAGGTAAGGAGCTGGACTAGCAGTTGTAGAGGTAAGGAGCTGGACTAGCAGTTGTAGAGGTAAGGAGCTGGACTAGCAGTTGTAGAGGTAAGGAGCTGGACTAGCAGTTGCTGAGGTAAGGAGCTGGACTAGCAGTTGTAGAGGTAGGGAGCTGGACTAGCAGTTGTAGAGGTAAGGAGCTGGACTAGCAGTTGTAGAGGTAAGGAGCTGGACTAGCAGTTGCAGAGGTAGGGAGCTGGACTAGCAGTTGTAGAGGTAAGGAGCTGGACTAGCAGTTGTAGAGGTAAGGAGCTGGACTAGCAGTTGCAGAGGTAAGGAGCTGGACTAGCAGTTGCAGAGGTAAGGAGCTGGACTAGCAGTTGCAGAGGTAAGGAGCTGGACTAGCAGTTGTAGAGGTAAGGAGCTGGACTAGCAGTTGCAGCAGGGTCCAGAAGCAGCAAGGTTGACTCAATGGACAGCTCTGTGGAAACAGTGGGAATAGAATGACAATATTGAGGTAGATGTCAACTGGCCCACTCACACCACTTGTTACACAGAACAATACATTTTAAATGTTACTAACTAATATTTAGTACGTTTATAAGGGCAATTCGACGATAACAGAAATAAGCTGAGACTGTTTTTCACTGTAAAATGTATGCCAAACAAAAACCATTGATTTCAAAGTTTAACAAACCATACAACTCTGCACAAGGACTACGTTTAATAATTTCCACTGAAAAAATGTAATTGAGTGAAGAACTGTGCAGATGCAAACTTTGGTAACAGAATTACGGTAAAATCTCCGTCAGGTTTTTATGCGACCACATTTTCCAAAAACTGAAATATCTGCTCCGAATTAAGATTCAAAGATGTCTGCAGAAAGAACGGGGTGTCAGATATGATATGACACCTTGATGGTAATTGAACTACAGTAAGTGAAGTGGATTTACATCCGTTAACAGAATTACATAATGGGTCCCTAATCTGTACTACACAGAAATGCATAATTATGTCAGTCATGTTTCACAAGTTTGGACAGCAGAGCGCAGTAGAGTAGAACACAGTACAGTAGAACACAGTAGATTAGAGTAGAACACAGTAGATTAGAGTAGAAGACAGTAGATTAGAGTAGAACACAGTACAGTAGAGTAGAACACAGTAGATTAGAGTAGAACACAGTAGATTAGAGTAGAACACATTAGATTAGAGTAGAAGACAGTAGATTAGAGTAGAAGACAGTAGATTAGAGTAGAACACAGTAGATTAGATTAGAAGACAGTAGATTAGAGTAGAAGACAGTAGATTAGAGTAGAAGACAGTAGATTAGATTAGAAGACAGTAGATTAGAGTAGAAGACAGTAGATTAGAGTAGAACGCAGTAGATTAGATTAGAAGACAGTAGATTAGAGTAGAAGACAGTAGATTAGAGTAGAAGACAGTAGATTAGAGTAGAAGACAGTAGATTAGAGTAGAAGACAGTAGATTAGAGTAGAACACAGTAGATTAGATTAGAAGACAGTAGATTAGAGTAGAAGACAGTAGATTAGAGTAGAAGACAGTAGATTAGATTAGAAGACAGTAGATTAGATTAGAAGACAGTATATTAGAGTAGAACACAGTAGATTAGAGTAGAACACAGTAGATTAGAGTAGAACACAGTAGATTAGAGTAGAACACAGTAGATTAGAGTAGAACACAGTATATTAGAGTAGAACACAGTAGATTAGAGTAGAAGACAGTAGATTAGAGTAGAAGACAGTAGATTAGAGTAGAACACAGTAGATTAGAGTAGAAGACAGTAGATTAGAGTAGAAGACAGTAGATTAGAGTAGAACACAGTATATTAGAGTAGAACACAGTAGATTAGAGTAGAAGACAGTAGATTAGAGTAGAACACAGTAGATTAGAGTAGAAGACAGTAGATTAGAGTAGAAGACAGTAGATTAGAGTAGAACACAGTATATTAGAGTAGAACACAGTAGATTCGAGTAGAAGACAGTAGATTAGAGTAGAACACAGTAGATTAGATTAGAAGACAGTAGATTAGAGTAGAAGACAGTAGATTAGAGTAGAAGACAGTAGATTAGATTAGAAGACAGTAGATTAGATTAGAAGACAGTATATTAGAGTAGAACACAGTAGATTAGAGTAGAACACAGTAGATTAGAGTAGAAGACAGTAGATTAGAGTAGAAGACAGTAGATTAGAGTAGAACACAGTAGATTAGAGTAGAAGACAGTAGATTAGAGTAGAAGACAGTAGATTAGAGTAGAACACAGTAGATTAGAGTAGAAGACAGTAGATTAGAGTAGAACACAGTAGATTAGAGTAGAAGACAGTAGATTAGAGTAGAAGACAGTAGATTAGAGTAGAACACAGTATATTAGAGTAGAACACAGTAGATTCGAGTAGAAGACAGTAGATTCGAGTAGAAGACAGTAGATTCGAGTAGAAGACAGTAGATTAGAGTAGAAGACAGTAGATTAGAGTAGAAGACAGTAGAGTGTTTCCATCCCTGTTAGTGATCATTTCTCCTTTACCAAGATAATCCATCCACCTGACAGGTGTGGCACATCAAGAAGCTGATTAAACAGCATGCTCATTACACAGTTGCACCTTGTGCTGGGGACAATAAAACGCCACTCTAAAATGTGCAGTTTTGTCACACAACACAATGCCACAGATGTGTCAAATTGAGGGAGCATGCAACTGGCATGCTGACTGCAGGAATTTCCACCAGAGCTGAATGCTGAATGTTAATTTCTCTACCAACGTTGTTTTAGAGAATTTGGCAGTACGTCCAACCGGCCTCACAACTGCAGACCACGGGTAACCACGCCAGCCCAGGACCTCCCCAGACCACGTGCAACCACGCCAGCCCAGGACCTCCACATCCGGCTTCTTCACCTGCGGGATCATCTGAGACCAGCCACCCGGACAGCTGATGAAACGGAGGAGTATTTCTGTCTGTAATAAAGCCCTTTTGTTGGGAAAAACTCATTCTGATTGGCTGGGCCTGGCTCCCCAGTGGGTGGGGCTATGCCCTCCCAGTCCCACCCATGGCTGTGCCCCTGCCCAGTCATGTGAAATCCATAGATTAGGGCCTAATTTATTTATTTCAATTGACTGATTTCCTTATATGAACTGTAACTCAGTAATATCGTTGACATTTATTCATGTTGCATTTATATTTTTGAAATTCATATACAAATATAGAAAGTATTTAATGTAAGAACTAACAGGTGTGCAACATGAAAATATTGTCTCATTTACAATGTGTAATTAAATGTATTGACGGTCCCTAACTAGCCCCGGAGATAGACTATCCAAAGTAAAACCAACTTTGTCACGGTTGCACACCAGCCAGCTGAAGCTAATTGGCAAAATAATTTTGCTAACTCTTCCCACCTGCAAGCACACACACGAGACACCCACATCAAACCACTTCAAACCACATCAAACCACACCAAATCACATCAAACCACACCAAACCACATCAAACCACACCAAACCACATCAACCACATCAAACCACACCAAACCACATCAAACCACTTCATTTTTTTTTATATACTTTGTTTATTGAATTTTCAGTACCAGCATTTAGTAAATAATTGCACTTGAAAGTTATTTGGTATGAATATGGAACAACAATTTGAAGACAACGATACAGCAAAACATGGAGAGACAGACATGAAAGAAAAAATAGACATTAAGTACATAAATAAGATAAAACACAAAAAAAAAAAAAAAAAAAAAAAAAGGAAGAATATCTGTTTTGATCCAGTTGTTATAGGTCAGCTAGCACAGTTATTACCGTCCTTAACATCCGAGATGTCGTATATGCACATACCAGGCTTCTTACATCACCAATATATAAATATACATCACTCTGGAACTGCAGGGAAATGTATTCTTTTAACATAAGAAAAGAAGGGAGCCCACTTTGCATAAAATTTGTCTACAGACCCATTGAGTGTCTGTTTTATTTTCTCCAACTTTATGCAATTCAAAATAGATTTAATCCAAAGAGCATGAGAAGGGGCTGCAGAGGATTTCCATCTAAGTAAAATTAATCGTCTCGCTAACAACGTGACAAAGGCAATTACATCCTTATTCATTTTGGTCAATTGTATTGTGGGTAAGGAAACTCCAAATAATGCAATGAGAGGGTCTGGCTCGATCTGTGTGCCGCTTAATTCTGAGAGTGTGTTAAAGATGTCTTTCCAGAAACCAACAAGAGATGGGCAGCACCAAAACATGTGCACATGATTAGCAGGGGACTGGTTACATCGAACACAATTAGGGTTCACATCCTTGTAAATTTTTGATAGTCTTGCTTTGGTCCAGTGGGCCCTATGAATGAGTTTGCATTGGATGAGGCCGTGTCGAGCGCAAATAGAAGAGCTATGTACCCTTTTGAGTGCCCCTTCCCATAGTTCATCAGATATTTCCTCACCCAGTTCCTCCTCCCAAGAGGATTTGATATTGTTTAATGAGATGGCTTGTAGTGAGCAAATTTGACTATAGATTATTGACAATGTGCCTTTCTGATTAGGAAGTGGGGTGAGAAATGTGTCGAACTGTGTTCCACTAGAAAGGTTGGGGAATCCTGGATCTATGCTGCGGATGTAACTCCGGACTTGTAAGAACCTAAAAAAATGATGTCTGGGGAGACCAAATTTAGCTGATAGTTGTTGAAACGTACTAAATGTATTGTTAGTATACAGATCTCTGAATCTTTTAATACCGAGATTAGACCATGTTGAGAAAGCACCATCAATCATAGATGGGGGAAAAGCTGGGTTTGAGGCTACCGGAGCCAAGGAAGAGGTTGTTTGAAACCCAAAGTGGCGCCTAAATTGATTCCAGATCTTCAATGTTGTTTTGACACATGTATTATTGGTGAAGGAGGAGTAAGGGCCTGTAATAGAGGAGTGAGCGAGGGAAGACAGTGATGCCGGTGTAGACGAGGCAGCCTCCATCTCCAGCCAAGTTGGGGGTGGGAATATTACTCTGCTCTGCAACCAGTACTGAATGATCCTAAGGTTAGCGGCCCAATAATAGAATCTGAAATCTGGTAGAGCTAGACCGCCGTCTGGTTTGGGCCTCTGCAAGAGCTGTTTTCGCATCCTAGGAGGCTTTTTGTCCCATATAAAGGGTAGAATTAGGCCGTCGATCTTTTTGAAAAATGTATTGGGTAGAAATATTGGAAGGCACTGATAGAGGTATAAGAATTTAGGGAGAGTATTCATTTTAATAGAGTTAATTCTAGCAACTAAGGAGAGGTGTAGCAAAGACCACCGTTCCAAATCGTCCTTAGTACGGGTTAAGAGAGGAGCAAAGTTGGCTTGAAAAAGGTTTTCAAACCTAATTGTGACATGTACCCCGAGATAAATAAAACTACTGTGAGCTATTTTAAATGGTAAGTTATGTAAAGGGGATTTTTTTGCAGCCATGTTAAGTGGCATCAATTCACTTTTACTGAGATTTAGTTTATACCCTGATATGTGACCGAAGGATGCGAAAGTGGCAAGGGCAGCAGGGACAGAGACAGAAAGATTGGATGTGTATATTAATAAATCATCTGCATATAAAGACAGTTTGTGTTCGTGCCCGTATCTGACTATGCCTTTTGATGAGGGGGTTGGAGCGAAGTGCTATTGCAAGTGGCTCTATGGCGAGGGCAAACAGTAAGGGACTTAAAGGGCAACCCTGACGTGTCGATCTTTGCAAAGGGAAGCGATCTGATTGAGTGTTATTAGTCCTGACAGAGGCTTGGGGGGATGAGTACAGAAGTTTTATCCAGGTCATGAATTTGGAGCCAAAGCCAAATTTATTTAGAGTGTAAAAAAGGTATTTCCATTCCACCCGATCAAACGCTTTCTCCGCGTCCAGGGATATAATGGCTTCAGAGGTATTGTCGACAGAAGGATTGTATATAATATTAAATAATCTTCGGAGATTGAAGAATGAGTGTCTATTTTTTATAAATCCTGTTTGATCCGGAGAGATAATTGATGGGAGGACTGTTTCTAGCCGCGTTGCCAGAATTTTGGCTAGAATTTTATAGTCCACATTTAGCAGGCTAATTGGACGGTATGATGCACAGTCAAGAGGGTCTTTGTTTTTTTTAAGAATAACACAAATGGTTGCTTGAGTGAGAGTATGTGGGAGAGCACCATTTACAAATGCATCATTGTACATTTCAATTAGAATAGGGGCTATTTTGGTGATAAACTTTTTATAAAACTCTGTCGGGTAGCCATCAGGCCCTGGGCTTCTCCCAGATTGAAGGGATTTGACAGCGTTAGACAGTTCTTCAACAGTGATCGGCTGCTCTAATTTTTTTACCAAATCCCGGCCGACCGAAGGCACAGATAGTGAGTGGAAGAAATTATCCAATTCCAGTGTATCCGCTTTACTTTCAGAGGTATATAGAGACTGGTAAAATCTCTTGAACTCCTCATTGATCCCCCCAGGATCTAATGATATCCCAGATGGTGTACGAATTTTTGTAATCTGAGATGATGATGATTGTTGACGTAACTTGTGAGCTAATATTGAACAAGGAGAGAAAGCCATTTACTGGCTTTCTCTCCTTGTTCATAGTAAGTGCTCCTAGACTTGACAAGCATTTCAGTAACCTGGTCTGTTAATAGTGTGTCAAATTCTGCTTGCAGAGTTAAACGTTCCTTATAAATATCCGGGGATGGTGAAACGGCATAAATGTCATCTAATTGGGCAATACAGCGTGTTAGCATAGATAACCTATTCCTTTTCAATTTGTTCTCATGTGCGGTGTAGGAGATAATTTCACCTCTGATATAAGCTTTCAAAGTTTCCCAGAGAGTAGACGCAGAGATGTTTGGGGTTCTATTTGTAATCATGAAAAAGTCGATTTGACTCAAAACAAAATTGACAAAGTGTTCATTACTGAGCAGTTGAGTTTTTAGTCGCCAAGGCGGTCGCTGATTGTCAACATTTTGAAAAGCTACTTCCATAGTAACAGGGGCGTGTTCAGATACAACAATTGGGTTATATGAACATGAAGTTATGGAGTGGAGGAGCCGGTCATCAACAAGGAAGTAGTCTATGCGCGTAAAAGTGTGGTGAACCGATGAGAAAAAAGAGTATGCTTTCCCAGCTGGATTAACCATTCTCCAAGGATCTGAGACTGCGAATTCAGACATAAAGGTTCGAACAACTCTAGCTGAGGTTGATAGGGTGGTAGGTTTAGTGGAGGATCGATCCAATTGTGGGTCTAACCAACAGTTAAAGTCACCTCCTAAAATCAACATATGGGTGGACATATCTGGGAGTGTAGAGAAAACCGATTTGAAAAAATCACCATTGTCCCAATTAGGAGCATAGATATTAACAAGAAGAACCTTTGTATTGAGCAGCCTACCACTGACAATTATATATCTACCATGGGGATCTGCGATCACCTTAGAACATGTAAAAGGTACCGATCTGTGAAGTAAAATAGCCACCCCTCTCGCCTTACTCTGAAATGAGGAATGGAACACCTGACCCACCCATCTGCACCTAAGACTTGAGTGTTGTGATACCTTCAGATGAGTTTCTTGGAGAAAGATGATGTGAGCTTTCAAATGATGAAGATGGTGTAGCACCTTACTACGTTTAACTGGGTTATTTATGCCCCTGCAGTTCCAAGTAAGAAAATTAAAGCCATTCCCTCCAGCAGTATGGGCTACACTAGGCTGAGTCATATCTTAAGAGAGAGAGAGGATGTGTAAAGGACAAGGTACAATGTAAACTGAAGATCTTAGTTGAACCTAAAAGCGCAAATGTAAAAAACAAAGACAAACGAAGAGGCACAAAAAACATATACAAACTATATACAAATAGAGAGTGAACAAACCCTTCCCTCACACCCGCCCTTGCCGAAGCATCTCCCCAAATGAGATGCAAGCAAAACCCTAAATACGAAGAAAGTTTAGAGCTAAGCATGATAACTCTTACTCTGTGCTACCTAAGATTAGTGACCATTTAACTAGAGTAAGCCAAACATGAATAGAATGGTCCCCAATAGAGTCTAAGGAAAACTATCCTCGATTAAGAGAGGTTTAACCTCGACGCAGATGGTAAATGATCAGACTGAAACAGCCATGCAGACCCCCAGATATTGGCATTAGAGGCGGCAAACCTGGGCTGGAAATAAAGAGATAAAGAAGAGAATGACATTCATATGTCGATGAACCCAGCAGAGATGGCTTCGTTAGTCACCCATTCGGCCTGCTAACTAGCCTGCTAGGAAGACCAGCCAGCCAACCATTTGTTACAAACCATGCGGTACAACAGCCGCTTTCACGTTCTTGTTGATGAAATCTGCCGCTATAGCCGGGTCCTCGAATCTGTGCATGGAGCCGTCCGGTAAAGTCAGTCTCAAAACCGCAGGGTAGATGAGGCCGAACTTCACGCCCGGGCAGGTGTGTAGTTGGCGTTTCACAGCTCCAAAGCTAGCCCGCCTCTTAGCCACAGCTGTTGTGTAGTCCGCAAATATCGAGACTCTTTTACCCTTATGTAGAAGAGGGGATGCTTCTCCCGATCTTCTCAGTATGTCGTTGCGGACGTGAAAGAAATGCACCCTGATGACAAATGGTCGTGGGGGTTCTCCATCCCTGGGTCGGCTACGCAGAGTGCGGTGAGCCCGGTCTAGCAGTGGCTTCTCCTCTAGCCCGAGCAGCTCCTGAAGTAGCTGGGCCATGTACTCCGTGGGTCTTGGGCCCTCCACTCCCTCCGGTATTCCCAGTAGACGAATGTTGTTCCTCCGCATTCTACTTTCCATATCTTCGCATCTATTATCGAGGAATGCCACCCTAGTTGTCAATGAGCCGACGTTAGCCTCTAGCTCGCTAATGCGAGTGCTGTGGTCTGTAGCCCCTCGCTCCAAATCCGATAAAGTCACCCCATGTGCGTCGAGTTTATTCTGTATACTCTCGATAGATTTTTTAAGCTCGTCTTTGATCGTTGATATCTCTGACCTGAGGTTGGTAGAGAGACAGTCAATTTTTCCGAAAATGTCGGCTTTGAGGGTGCCTATCACGGATTGTAGCATCTCCACAGTCAGTGTTTCCGTGGGGCCGGCATTGGTAGCGTTCGGTGGCGGGGGTGAGTCGGGAGAAGTTGCAGGCTTGTTGCGGCCTGCTCTTGCAGACTCTGTTTTTGGTCGGGTTGATGTCATTACGAATTTAAATTTATTAAACTTGAACTGAGTTGTTTATGGGTCTCTTCAGACGCCTGGGCAAACAGAAATGTATGCAGTTTTGCAAAGTTAAATATATAAATTTGGTCACTAACTCAGGAGCGATAGGGAGACGCGTGCTACATCCTTGGCTTCCAACAGCGCCCCCCCATCAAACCACTTCAAACCACACCAAACCACATCAAACCACACCAAACCACATCAACCACATCAAACCACACCAAACCACATCAAACCACACCAAACAACATCAAACTACATCAAACCACACCAAACCACATCAAACCACACCAAACCACATCAACCACATCAAACCACACCAAACCACATCAAACCACACCAAACAACATCAAACCACATCAAACCACATCAAACCACACCAAACCACATCAAACCACATCAAACACATGCCCACAAATACATCCTCACTCCCCCCACATATACACCCTCACATACCCACATATACACCCTCACATACCCACATACTGTATACACCCTCACATACCCACATACTGTATACAACCTCACATACAGTGAGGGGAAAAAAGTATTTGATCCCCTGCTGATTTTGTACGTTTGCCCACTGACAAAGACATGATCAGTCTATAATTTTAATGGTAGGTTTATTTGAACAGTGTGAGACAGAATAACAACAACAAAATCCAGAAAAACGAATGTCAAAAATGTTATAAATTGATTTGCATTTTAATGAGGGAAAGTATTTGACCCCTCTGCAAAACATGACTTAGTACTTGGTGGCAAAACCCTTGTTGGCAATCACAGAGGTCAGACGTTTCTTGTAGTTGGCCACCAGGTTTGCACACATCTCAGGAGGGATTTTGTCCCACTCCTCTTTGCAGATCTTCTCCAAGTCATTAAGGTTTCGAGCCTGACATTTGGCAACTCGAACCTTCAGCTCCCTCCACAGATTTTCTGTGGGATTAAGGTCTGGAGACTGGCTAGGCCACTCCAGGACCTTAATGTGCTTCTTCTTGAGCCACTCCTTTGTTGCCTTGGCCGTGTGTTTTGGGTCATTGTCATGCTGGAATACCCATCCACGACCCATTTTCAATGCCCTGGCTGAGGGAAGGAGGTTCTCACCCAAGATTTGACGGTACATGGCCCCGTCCGTCGTCCCTTTGATGCGGTGAAGTTGTTCTACAAGTCCTTACACCATAGTGACCCTGCCTCCCTACAAGCTATGGGTATTGATCATGTTCTGGCCTCAGTTAGAAAAGGGGACCGTCTTAAACGGATAAACCAAAGGGAATGTTTTTGGATTTACAAACTACAGGCCACTAAATACCCTGGTTTGAATGAAGATATGGATTCTTCACCATTCCTGGTCCCTTTGCTGCCATCTAGTGGACACATTGCCCTATTGCCCTCTGCTCTGTTTGGACGGCTGTGGTCCGTGTTTGCTGTGATGTATAAAAATGTATGGCTCTCCTACTCACCATTTTGCCCTCATGTTCAAGGCTACAGCTACTTTGTATTTTCTAATAGTTCTAATACTTTGAACCTTAATATGCATTTTGAAAACATATTTATTTAACTTCTGAATGTAGTGTTGTTTACTAGGTGTTGTCCAATGAATATTGACTGTTCTATAACCACTCCCTCTTCAATCAGGGTTGATTGGAAAATGCTTTGTTAAAAAATAAGACATTGTATCATCGTATCTTTGTACTCCCTGACGAAGGCCATGCAGCCGAAATGCATTGGAGTTTAAAAATCTTTGTCCCATTGAACATGAATATAAATCATATAGCTTAGTGGGTAAGAGCGTTGTGCCAGTTGTGGGTAAGAGCGTTGTGCCGGGCGGCAGGTAGCTTAGTGGTTAAGAGCGTTGTGCCAGTAACCGAAAGGTCGCTGGTTCTAATCCCCGAGCCGACTAGGTGAAAAATCTGTCGATGTGCCCTTAAGCAAGGCACTTAACCCTAATTGCTCCTGTAAGTCGCTCTGGATAAGAGCGTCTGCTAAATGACTAAAATGTAAATAAATAAAGGCATTTAAATGAATTATATGAAGAGTCTTGGTCCTCCTGTCTTTTAGACAGGCGTCGCTCCGTTTTCACAAGTCTCCCCTTCTCCAAACATTGTGTGTGAATCAGAATCTGTATCTAGTCATTGTTCTAGCTATCTAGTTATATGTTCTGTTTACTTTGCTGAAGCCATATGGTTGCTTTTGTCTGTCCTCAGGCCTGGAGGGAATCCAAAGTCATTCCGCTACCCAAGAGTGGTAAAGCGGCCTTTACTGGTTCTAACAGTAGACATATCAGCTTGCTGGCAGCTCTTAGCAAACTGTTGGAAGAAATTGTGTTTGACCAAATACAATGCTATTTCTCTGTAAACAAATTAACAACAGACTTTCAGCATGCTTATAGAGAAGGGCACTCAACATGTACTGCACTGACACAAATGACTGATGATTAGTTGAAAGAAATTGATAATACGAAGATTGTGGGAGCTGTACTGTTAGATTTCAGTGCAGCCTTTGACATTATTGAACATAACCTGTTGTTGAGAAAACATATGTGCTATGGCTTTTCAACCTCTGCCATATCGTGGATTCAGAGCTATCTATCTAATAGAACTCAGAGGGTTTTCTTTAATGGAAGCTTCTCTAATGTCAAACATTTAAAGTGTGGTGTACCACAGGGCAGCTCTCTAGGCCCTCTACTCTTTTCTATTTTTACCAATGACCTGGCATTAAACAAAGCATGTGTGTCCACGTATGCTGATGATTCAACCATATACGCATCAGCAACCACAGCTAATGAAGTCACTGAAACCCTTAACAAAGAGTTGCAGTCTGTTTTGGAATGGGTGGCCAGTAATAAACTGGTCCTGAACATCTCTAAAACTAAGAGCATTGTATTTGGTACAAATCATTCCCTAAGTTCTAGACCTCCGCTGAATCTGGTAATGAATGGCGTGGCTGTAGAACAAGTTGAGGAGACTCAATTACTTGGTGTTACCTTAGATTGTAAAGTGTCATGTTCAAAACATATATATTTAATGGTTGTAAAGATGGGGACAGGTCTGTCTGTAATAAAGAGATGCTCTGCTTTTATGACACCACACTCCACAAAGCAAGTCCTGCAGGCTCTAGTTTTGTCTTATCTTGATTATTGTCCAGTCATATTGTCAAGTGCTGCTAAGAAAGACCTAGTTAAGCTGCAGCTGGCCCAGAACAGAGCGGCACGTCTTGCTCTTCATTGTAATCAGAGGGCTAATATTAATACTATGCTTTCCAGTCTCTCTTGGCTAAGAGTTGAGGAAGGACTGACTGCATCACTTCTTGTTTTTATAAGACAATGAATGTGTTGGAAATGCCTAATTGTTTGCATAGTTAACTTACACACAGCTCTGACACACACACTTACCCCACCAGACATGCCACCAGGGGTCTTTTCACAGTCCCACAAATTCAAGGAAACGTACAGTATTATACAGAGCCATGAGTGCATGGAACTCCCTTCCATATTATATAGCGCAAGTGAACAGCAAAACTGGTTTCAAAAAACAAATAAAGCAACACCTCACGGCACAGCGCCTCTCCCCCATGTGACCTACTCGTTGTGTGTATGTACTGACATGTATGTGGAACTGATAGATGCATGCACACACACACTACATGTTAAAGTTTTTAAATGTATGTAAATTGTAAATTATTTTTTCGTTACTTGTCGGACCCCAGTAAGACTAGCTGTCGCCATTGGTGTCGGCTAATGGGGATCCTAACAAATGGAATCCAAACCGTACAGGGCCGGATGGGCTAATGGGGATCCTAACAAATGGAATCCAAACCGTACAGGGCCGGATTAAGATCATAGGCTTTTTACATCATTTACGTCATTTAGCAGACGCTCTTATCCAGAGCGACTTACAGTTAGTGCATACATTATTCTTTGTTATTTTCATACTGGCCCCCCGTGGGAATCGAACCCACAACCCTGGCGTTGCAAACGCCATGCTCTACCAACTGAGCTACCTCCCTGCCGGCCATTCCCTCCCCTACCCTGGACGACGCTGGGCCAATTGTGCGCCGCCCATTGGTCTCCCAGTTGCGGCCGGCTACAGCAGAGCCTGGATTCGAACCAGGATCTCTAGTGGCACAGCTAGCACTGCGATGCAGTGCCTTAGGCTACTAAATACAGACAGACAGCCTCAACCAACCGTAGAAATATAATCCAGATGGCAGTTCCCATTTAAGTTAGGACTGGCAGCCATTACTAGTGTACCCATGAGTTTAATAGTCAAATTACCAGGTTCCAAAACTCTTCTATGGATTATAAATCTACGGCCACAACGCAACAAGCTGTATATTTGGCGCACATGCTGGACCAACTGTAGGCAACCGGTAATCATGCTGGGCCAACGGTAGGCAACCGGTAATCATGCTGGGCCAACGGTAGGCAACCGGTAATCATGCTGGGCCAACGGTAGGCAACCGGTAATCATGCTGGACCAACTGTAGGCAACCGGTAATCATGCTGGGCCAACGGTAGGCAACCGGTAATCATGCTGGACCAACTGTAGGCAACCGGTAATCATGCTGGACCAACTGTAGGCAACCGGTAATCATGCTGGACCAACTGTAGGCAACCGGTAATCATGCTGGGCCAACGGTAGGCAACCGGTAATCATGCTGGGCCAACGGTAGGCAACCGGTAATCATGCTGGGCCAATGGTTGGCAACCGGTAATCATGCTGGACCAACTGTAGGCAACCGGTAATCATGCTGGGCCAACGGTAGGCAACCGGTAATCATGCTGGGCCAACTGTAGGCAACCGGTAATCATGCTGGGCCAACGGTAGGCAACCGGTAATCATGCTAGGCCAACGGTAGGCAACCGGTAATCATGCTGGACCAACTGTAGGCAACCGGTAATCATGCTGGGCCAACGGTAGGCAACCGGTAATCATGCTGGGCCAACTGTAGGCAACCGGTAATCATGCTGGACCAACTGTAGGCAACCGGTAATCATGCTGGGCCAACGGTAGGCAACCGGTAATCATGCTGGACCAACTGTAGGCAACCGGTAATCATGCTGGACCAACTGTAGGCAACCGGTAATCATGCTGGGCCAACTGTAGGCAACCGGTAATCATGCTGGGCCAACGGTAGGCAACCGGTAATCATGCTGGGCCAACGGTAGGCAACCGGTAATCATGCTGGGCCAACGGAAGGCAACCGGTAATCATGCTGGACCAACTGTAGGCAACCAGTAACTGCCAAAATAAAGGAAACAGTTGAGTAAATGAAGGCTACAAATATTATGTTATGGTGTGCAGTGTATTTTCCTGGCATGATTTAGGTCCACTTGTAGAATCTATTCCAAGGCGCATTGAAGCTGTTCTGGCAGCTCGTGGCCCAACACCCTTTAAGACAATGTGTTGGTGTTTCCTTTATTTTGGCAGTTACCTGTATGTGCTTGTGATCAAATCTAATCCACAGTTATTTTTGAGAAACTATTGATCCTCTGTGGCTAAATTATGCGCTCTGGTGTATTTTGAACACTGAGAGCGGGCTTCTGTGGTTGCCCAGCCTCTGACTCACACAGTTGACCAGTCACAGTCACATTTATTATGCATTGTTTTATTATTTGTATTATTATTATTATTATTATTAATCAGTTACCCAATCAAGGCAGGGCCCCCCAGATGCCCAGGTGTGCCCCTACCTCCTCTCCTCATCTGACGATCAGCAGACAGCAGCAGGCTGTCTACTCACTGAGAGAGGCCTCCTGAATCCTCCTGAGAGAGGCCTCCTGAATCCTCCTGAATCCTCCTGAATCCTCCTGTGGTTGGCAGTTGCAGTAAAAAAATAAAAAAAAGGACATATATAATACATACTGTATATATTTCCTTTATTTATTTATTTATTTATATATGTATTTTTTCTGCCTCTTGGGCCCCCCAGGGGCCTGGACCCAGGGGCTTCAGCCCCGGTAAGCCCTTGTGTCTGTATAATATTTCCATTGCTGTCGACATCTTTGTCGTGATGTCGTGATCCAAGCCCATTCTTGCTTTGCTATTATTATTAGTTCTCTCCCAGGCATGTTCACCCAGCGACAAATCATTAGAAATAAAATGACCAATGTAGAGTTCATTTTGATTGTACAAATATTGTGGCATAAGTATGGGGAGAAAAGTTTTGCTCCTATCAGAAATGAAACAATATTGGGAAAGCAAATTACCTTCAACCTACATCTGTGGAATGAATGCAGGCAGCCGCTACACTAGGGAGGACAAGGCTCTGAGTGATCCCATTGATGTGTTTAAGGAGGCTGTTCAACTGAAACCCAAGGCCAGTAGCGTGTCGGACTTTGTGAACTATTCTGAGCATCAGTTGCTGACGCCAGGGTGAGGGTTATAGTGGGGGTTGTAGGGGCTGTGTGTGTGTCTCCAGTCGACTAGGCCCACCCACAGGAATGAGTGACCAGCCAGCAACTAGGAGCAGTTTGTTTGACAAGCTGCACCTCCAACGTTGTGAAATAACTTTGTTTATACCAGTTGCTTTCCTCTCCCAGGTCAGATCCAGACCCCCCATCCCGCCCCACGGTGTGAATGAGATGCCCAGGTCAGATCCCTCCCGCCCCACGGTGTGAATGAGATGCCCAGGTCAGATCCGTTTCTGGGTGAAGCCCTATGTCTTTTCTGATGGCTGGGTTGTGGTGGTAGCGTTTTAACTCCAGTCAGAGTTTGGTTGAAGGGTTGAGTGTAGAGAGGGTGTAGCGTCTCCTATCGGGACCTTGGATCTGTGAACAGAGGACAGAGCAGGATTCCTGTAGGGACACATGGTCCAGATTGACAGGGGCATCTGCTGCAGCGCCAGCCCAGGGACAGGGAGAGGGGAGGAGTGGGTGAGGGGGTTGGGGACACTGGGGCGCTGGGCATTCCTTTCACAGGGGTGTGGAGGGAGGGAGCAGATATTCTGGGATACCGCTCCCAGCACTTCGCAGGGAGACGTATTTCTGTCACGTTTTTTCCAAGCAGAATTTCTTCGGGAGAACTGAAGTGTGAACACTTAAAGGTGTTATTGTTGGACCGAGGAAGTAGGAAGGGACATGTTTGGTTTTCCTTCCGTCTCTTCCTCTAAGTGATGAGGCATGAAGGTGTTAGTTGGCTGGTCCTTTAAGGCGCTGGATCCAGTTTCCTCCCAGTCCTACTGACCCGTCGCCTGCCGGAGCTGAGAGAGTTGGATCAAGACCTACTGGATCAGAGAGAGAGCGAGAGAGAGGCCACAGAGAGGAACGTCAGAGAATCGTAGATCGTTAGAGGATCCTCAGTCTTCACGACCAGATCTTTGGAAACGTAACTCACTGTGCCTGGGAAAGGATCTACTTTCTTAACGTAACCCACTGTGCATGGGCAAGGATCTACTTTCTTAACGTAACCCACTGTGCATGGGCAAGGATCTACTTTCTTGGTCCTCCACCGAAAGCCAAACAACACCTAAACGGATGAATATTTTTATGAGGCACCTCCTAGTAGCAGAGATGGGTCAGGACCAAACCAAGCAGCAGATAGAGAAAGGCTTAAAGCTGTACCAGGCCAACCAGACTGACAAAGCCCTGCATGTCTGGACCAAGGTGCTGGAGAAGACCTCGGACCCCGGGGGGAAGTTCAGAGTGCTGGGCTGTCTCATCACCGCCCACTCAGAGATGGGGAAGTATAAAGAGATGCTCAAGGTAAGACGGAGAGAGAGTCCCTGTCAAGTTCACTAGCCATGTTGAAGTAGAATACAAGGCCCACCGATCTTTCTCATTTTTTCATTTGTTCAACATACTGTTATTGAAGTGTTGAGAGATGTTAGCTATTTGGGTAGCATGTCACACAGTTGTAAACACATTCTACGTTCTTGATGAACAGTTGATGTTAGGCATTAGTTGAGTTAGGCAAAAACTATTTCATAGGATAAGATTTTGTAATATGATCCTGGATGTCTTTTGGGATTATAATACAGCACTGTCAATTTGAGCGGCAGGGGAAAACCCAAAACAAAAAATCTGGTTAATATCGTTCCTTTCTGTTCCTTTTTTAACCTGTAAAATCAACATTTTTTTGTACATTTAGCTCATTAAATGACTTCACCAGTCAGAGCGGATAGAGCCGGCGAGCTGGTTGTTTACAAGCGTGATGGACAGACGAGTGTAGCCAATGGCGCAAGATGCCACTGAAATGTTACGGGTGAGGAGAGAGCGAGAGAGGGTTGAGGAGGAGGCATGAAGCACTCGGCATCTTGTTATGACATGCATTATCTGGATTAGGTCCACAGAATTATACCTACGGAGGAGCGGCTTCTATGGAGGAACGCTGAATGTCCTTTGGGCTAGCTAGCTAACAAGCTTGTGTGTGTGCAGAGCGGCACCAGAATTAAAAACACTTCTTACCATTTTGTAGTTAATAAATCCAACGTGAAACGTGATCACTAGGCCTATAGTATCCTTAACTAGCATTGAAAAAGTGAATCCATTCTTCTCTAGCTAATTAAATCTCTCTCTCCCTTTCTTCTGAATAAAGCTTGTAAGGTCAGTAGCCTCTGCTTCGGAGGGGGGGAGGAAGGGAGCATAAACACACACTGGCAAAGGTTTCCAGCTGGCAGGCAGACACTGGAATACGTTTCTGAGTGACAGAGTGAGGGCTTTGCATAGGTGCTTCGATGCCTGGAATGTAAAAAGACGGTTCTGTTCCGGTATAGTATGGATCAGTTTCCTACCCGGTTCCATTTCTGTTCTTTTCCGGTTTTCGGGTTCTGTTCCCTGAACCGGTTCCAAGAATGCATGTAGTTTTAAACTCAGATGGCAGTAAAGCTGCTGTGAGGTTGTGTGGAGAGATATGACGAGGGGATGCTGCTGTTGTCATTAATTTAACGCGTCATCATGGTGGATGCCAGGGGGCAGAGTGATCGAGATATGTTCTCTAGCTTTTCCATTGCAGCATTTCAACAATGTTGAAAGAACATGGGTGTCGTATCAAACCTTTCCTCCTGGGATTATCCATAGAAATAGAATGGACTAGAATGGACAAAGCCCCTCAGACCATGGAAATCTGACTGTAGTACAATCTATTTCTATGATGTTATCTAAACTGAATCTTGAGGAGCATCGGGGGTTAATGTGTGGCTTCCACAGGATACAAGGGACTGGGGGCCCAGAGAGAGCCTTGCAACCTGAGCTTGGATGTGGGTCTTGTTGTTGACATAAAACTCTCTACTCACCCCTATACCCACTGCTTAATGAATGCTTCAGTAACAAGTTAGTTACCGGGCCCCAAAATGGGAGACTTTGACTTAAAACGTTTTACTTCTGAAACTTCTTAACCTTGATATCATGTGACTAAACTGTTCTATATATTTAGATACATTACATCATTTTATCAATAACAATATTCCATTACTTCTATCTTATCAAAAGGTTTTGTTTTGTTACTGTAAGTCCCCCAGCCACTGATTAGGCTGGACTGAAAAGCACTTGGAGATCTTTCAAGCGGGTCCATAGTGTTAGTTATCTACATTGTGTCCATAGTGTTAGTTATCTACATTGTGTCCATAGTGTTAGTTATCTACATTGTGTCCATAGTGTTAGTTATATACATTGTGTCCATAGTGTTAGTTATCTACATTGTGTCCATAGTGTTAGTTATCTACATTGTGTCCATAGTGTTAGTTATATACATTGTGTCCATAGTGTTAGTTATCTACATTGTGTCCATAGTGTTAGTTATCTACATTGTGTCCATAGTGTTAGTTATCTACATTGTGTCCATAGTGTTAGTTATATACATTGTGTCTATAGTGTTAGTTATATACATTGTGTCTATAGTGTTAGTTATATACATTGTGTCCATAGTGTTAGTTATATACATTGTGTCCGTAGTGTTAGTTATATACATTGTGTCTATAGTGTATAATGTTATAAATTGATTTGCATTTTAATGAGGGAAATAAGTATTTGACCCCCTCTGCAAAACATGACTTAGTACTTGGTGGCAAAACCCTTGTTGGCAATCACAGAGGTCAGACGTTTCTTGTAGTTGGCCACCAGGTTTGCACACATCTCTGGAGGGATTTTGTCCCACTCCTCTTTGCAGATCTTCTCCAAGTCATTAAGGTTTCGAGGCTGACGTTTGGCAACTCGAACCTTCATCTCCCTCCACAGATTTTCTATTGGATTAAGGTCTGGAGACTGGCTAGGCCACTCCAGGACCTTAATGTGCTTCTTCTTGAGCCACTCCTTTGTTGCCTTGGCCGTGTGTTTTGGGTCATTGTCATGCTGGAATACCCATCCACGACCCATTTTCAATGCCCTGGCTGAGGGAAGGAGGTTCTCACACAAGATTTGACGGTACATGGCCCCGTCCATCGTCCCTTTGATGCGGTGAAGTTGTCCTGTCCCCTTAGCAGAAAAACACCCCCAAAGCATAATGTTTCCACCTCCATGTTTGACGGTGGGGATGGTGTTCTTGGGGTCATAGGCAGCATTCCTCCTCCTCCAAACATGGCGAGTTGAATTGATGCCAAAGAGCTCCATTTTGGTCTCATCTGACCACAACACTTTCACCCAGTTCTCTGAATCAGTCAGCAAACTTCAGACGGGCCTGTATATGTGCTTTCTTGAGCAGGGGGACCTTGCGGGCGCTGCAGGATTTCAGTCCTTCACGACGTAGTGTGTTACCAATTGTTTTCTTGGTGACTATGGTCCCAGCTGCCTTGAGATCATTGACAAGATCCTCCCGTGTAGTTCTGGGCTGATTCCTCACCGTTCTCATTATCATTGCAACTCCACGAGGTGAGATCTTGCATGGAGCCCCAGGCCGAGGGAGATTGATAGTTATTTTGTGTTTCTTCCATTTGCGAATAATCGCACCAACTGTTGTCACCTTCTCACCAAGCTGCTTGGCGATGGTCTTGTAGCCCATTCCAGCCTTGTGTAGGTCTACAATCTTGTCCCTGACATCCTGGGAGAGCTCTTTGGTCTTGGCCATGGTGGAGAGTTTGGAATCTGATTGATTGATTGCTTCTGTGGACAGGTGTCTTTTATACAGGTAACAAGATGAGATTAGGAGCACTCCCTTTAAGAGTGGGCTCCTAATCTCAGCTCGTTACCTGTATAAAAGACACCTGGGAGCCAGAAATCTTTCTGATTGAGAGGGGGTCAAATACTTATTTCCATCATTAAAATGCAAATCAATTTATAACATTTTTGACATGCGTTTTTCTGGATTTTTTTGTTGTTATTCTGTCTCTCACTGTTCAAATAAACCTACCATTAAAATTATAGACTGATCATTTCTTTGTCAGTGGGCAAACGTACAAAATCAGCAGGGGATCAAATACTTTTTTCCCTCACTGTACATTATGTCTATAGTGTTAGTTATATACATTGTGTCCATAGTGTTAGTTATATACATTGTGTCCATAGTGTTAGTTATCTACATTGTGTCTATAGTGTTAGTTATATACATTGTGTCTATAGTGTTAGTTATATACATTGTGTCCATAGTGTTAGTTATCTACATTGTGTCCATAGTGTTAGTTATATACATTGTGTCCATAGTGTTAGTTATACACATTGTGTCTATAGTGTTAGTTATCTACATTGTGTTTATAGTGTTAGTTATCTACATTGTGTCCATAGTGTTAGTTATATACATTGTGTCTATAGTGTTAGTTATCTATATTGTGTCCATAGTGTTAGTTATCTACATTGTGTCTATAGTGTTAGTTATATACATTGTGTCTATAGTGTTAGTTATATACATTGTGTCTATAGTGTTAGTTATATACATTGTGTCCATAGTGTTAGTTATATACATTGTGTCCATAGTGTTAGTTATCTACATTGTGTCCATAGTGTTAGTTATATACATTGTGTCCATAGTGTTAGTTATACACATTGTGTCTATAGTGTTAGTTATCTACATTGTGTCCATAGTGTTAGTTATCTACATTGTGTCTATAGTGTTAGTTATATACATTGTGTCTATAGTGTTAGTTATCTACATTGTGTCCATAGTATTAGTTATCTACATTGTGTCTATAGTGTTAGTTACATACATTGTGTCAATAGTGTTAGTTATATACATTGTGTCCATAGTGTTAGTTATATACATTGTGTCCATAGTGTTAGTTATATACATTGTGTCCATAGTGGTAGTTATATACATTGTGTCCATAGTGTTAGTTATCTACATTGTGTCTATAGTGTTAGTTATATACATTGTGTCTATAGTGTTAGTTATATACATTGTGTCCATAGTGTTAGTTATCTACATTGTGTCAAAAGTGTTAGTTATCTACATTGTGTCCATAGTGTTAGTAATATACATTGTGTCCATAGTGTTAGTTATCTACATTGTGTCCATAGTGTTAGTAATATACATTGTGTCCATAGTGGTAGTTATCTACATTGTGTCCATAGTGTTAGTAATATACATTGTGTCTATAGTGTTAGTAATATACATTGTGTCCATAGTGGTAGTTATCTACATTGTGTCCATAGTGTTAGTTATCTACATTGTGTCCATAGTGTTAGTAATATACATTGTGTCCATAGTGTTAGTTATCTACATTGTGTCCATAGTGGTAGTTATCTACATTGTGTCCATAGTGTTAGTTATATACATTGTGTCCATAGTGTTAGTTATATACATTGTGTCCATAGTGTTAGTTATCTACATTGTGTCCATAGTGGTAGTTATATACATTGTGTCCATAGTGGTAGTTATATACATTGTGTCCATAGTGGTAGTTATCTACATTGTGTCCATAGTGTTAGTTATCTACATTGTGTCCATAGTGTTAGTAATATACATTGTGTCCATAGTGTTAGTTATCTACATTGTGTCCATAGTGGTAGTTATCTACATTGTGTCCATAGTGTTAGTTATATACATTGTGTCCATAGTGTTAGTTATCTACATTGTGTCCATAGTGTTAGTAATATACATTGTGTCCATAGTGTTAGTTATCTACATTGTGTCCATAGTGTTAGTTATATACATTGTGTCCATAGTGTTAGTTATCTACATTGTGTCCATAGTGTTAGTAATATACATTGTGTCCATAGTGGTAGTTATCTACATTGTGTCCATAGTGTTAGTTATATACATTGTGTCCATAGTGTTAGTTATCTACATTGTGTCCATAGTGTTAGTTATCTACATTGTGTCAATAGTGTTAGTTATCTACATTGTGTCCATAGTGTTAGTAATATACATTGTGTCCATAGTGTTAGTTATCTACATTGTGTCCATAGTGTTAGTAATATACATTGTGTCCATAGTGGTAGTTATCTACATTGTGTCCATAGTGTTAGTAATATACATTGTGTCTATAGTGTTAGTAATATACATTGTGTCCATAGTGGTAGTTATCTACATTGTGTCCATAGTGTTAGTTATCTACATTGTGTCCATAGTGTTAGTAATATACATTGTGTCCATAGTGTTAGTTATCTACATTGTGTCCATAGTGGTAGTTATCTACATTGTGTCCATAGTGTTAGTTATATACATTGTGTCCATAGTGTTAGTTATATACATTGTGTCCATAGTGTTAGTTATCTACATTGTGTCCATAGTGGTAGTTATATACATTGTGTCCATAGTGGTAGTTTTATACATTGTGTCCATAGTGGTAGTTATCTACATTGTGTCCATAGTGTTAGTTATCTACATTGTGTCTATAGTGTTAGTTATATACATTGTGTCTATAGTGTTAGTTATATACATTGTGTCTATAGTGTTAGTTATATACATTGTGTCCATAGTGTTAGTTATATACATTGTGTCCATAGTGTTAGTTATCTACATTGTGTCCATAGTGTTAGTTATATACATTGTGTCCATAGTGTTAGTTATACACATTGTGTCTATAGTGTTAGTTATCTACATTGTGTCCATAGTGTTAGTTATCTACATTGTGTCTATAGTGTTAGTTATATACATTGTGTCTATAGTGTTAGTTATCTACATTGTGTCCATAGTATTAGTTATCTACATTGTGTCTATAGTGTTAGTTACATACATTGTGTCAATAGTGTTAGTTATATACATTGTGTCCATAGTGTTAGTTATATACATTGTGTCCATAGTGTTAGTTATATACATTGTGTCCATAGTGGTAGTTATATACATTGTGTCCATAGTGTTAGTTATCTACATTGTGTCTATAGTGTTAGTTATATACATTGTGTCTATAGTGTTAGTTATATACATTGTGTCCATAGTGTTAGTTATCTACATTGTGTCAAAAGTGTTAGTTATCTACATTGTGTCCATAGTGTTAGTAATATACATTGTGTCCATAGTGTTAGTTATCTACATTGTGTCCATAGTGTTAGTAATATACATTGTGTCCATAGTGGTAGTTATCTACATTGTGTCCATAGTGTTAGTAATATACATTGTGTCTATAGTGTTAGTAATATACATTGTGTCCATAGTGGTAGTTATCTACATTGTGTCCATAGTGTTAGTTATCTACATTGTGTCCATAGTGTTAGTAATATACATTGTGTCCATAGTGTTAGTTATCTACATTGTGTCCATAGTGGTAGTTATCTACATTGTGTCCATAGTGTTAGTTATATACATTGTGTCCATAGTGTTAGTTATATACATTGTGTCCATAGTGTTAGTTATATACATTGTGTCCATAGTGGTAGTTATATACATTGTGTCCATAGTGGTAGTTATCTACATTGTGTCCATAGTGTTAGTTATCTACATTGTGTCCATAGTGTTAGTTATATACATTGTGTCCATAGTGTTAGTTATCTACATTGTGTCCATAGTGGTAGTTATCTACATTGTGTCCATAGTGTTAGTTATATACATTGTGTCCATAGTGTTAGTTATCTACATTGTGTCCATAGTGTTAGTAATATACATTGTGTCCATAGTGTTAGTTATCTACATTGTGTCCATAGTGTTAGTTATATACATTGTGTCCATAGTGTTAGTTATCTACATTGTGTCCATAGTGTTAGTAATATACATTGTGTCCATAGTGTTAGTTATCTACATTGTGTCCATAGTGTTAGTTATATACATTGTGTCCATAGTGTTAGTTATCTACATTGTGTCCATAGTGTTAGTTATCTACATTGTGTCCATAGTGTTAGTTATCTACATTGTGTCCATAGTGTTAGTAATATACATTGTGTCCATAGTGTTAGTTATCTACATTGTGTCCATAGTGTTAGTAATATACATTGTGTCCATAGTGTTAGTAATATACATTGTGTCTATAGTGTTAGTAATATACATTGTGTCCATAGTGGTAGTTATCTACATTGTGTCCATAGTGTTAGTTATCTACATTGTGTCCATAGTGTTAGTAATATACATTGTGTCCATAGTGTTAGTTATCTACATTGTGTCCATAGTGTTAGTTATCTACATTGTGTCCATAGTGTTAGTTATATACATTGTGTCCATAGTGTTAGTTATATACATTGTGTCCATAGTGTTAGTTATCTACATTGTGTCCATAGTGGTAGTTATATACATTGTGTCCATAGTGGTAGTTTTATACATTGTGTCCATAGTGGTAGTTATCTACATTGTGTCCATAGTGTTAGTTATCTACATTGTG
>NC_139996.1:2377045-2472045 GCF_964263955.1 Coregonus lavaretus
AAACTGAACACAGACTCGGATACAGTCTGTTGACTGGCTGCTGTAGTTCGACCACCCCAGTGTGAGGACAAGACAGGACTGTAGTTCATGACTAACCACCCCGGTGTGAGGACAAGACAGGACTGTAGTTCATGACTAACCACCCCGGTGTGAGGACAAGACAGGACAGATGAGGAGGATACAGTGATAGATGTATTACACTGTTGTACATGATGTATTGTAGTTTTTTTTGTCATAGGGTGAGGAGGAAGAAATCCAATATACTTCTTAGTTCTGTTTTAGATCAATCTGATAGTTTAGCATAATGTTCACTTTGGTTAGGGTATGCTGGAAGATTCATTGCAAGCATGTAAATTGGAAGATTATAAACATTATTGTTTGGGATAAAGTGAAATCACTATGATTTTGGCCACACTTTCTATTATTATTTGAATTTAACTAAATTGTATTTTAAATATAGTCATCGAAAGGCAAATTGAGCTATATGTTTTCTATATATTACTACTGTAAAGGTGTTTAATGGCCATATCATCAACATATTTCTGTACAACCTTTTTATCATCAGTTCTCAGCAAACATACTGCAAATTGTCCAATCACAGTTGAGAACATAACACTACAACTAAAGAATGCATAAATCACCAAGAGATGAAGGCGCTGATCAAATGGACGGTCAGGATATGCTTGTGTTCATTTGACTTTAGCGTTTGATAAAGCTATCAAAACTAAAAACTAGTCTCTGTCTTTACCAAACTCCAAGGGGTATACAGCTTTCTAAGAGGGAATTCGAACTTCCTCTTACGGTAAGTTTAATTTTCACTTTAGTCTCCCATTAACGTTAACGTTAATGTATGATTAAGTGAAAAATCTACTCAAGTGGAAGTTAGTTTTCACCCCTAAGTGACTAAGGAGCAGTTCAACCCACATGATGTTATTAATTATTAGGTGTGCTTGCTGAAGGCAAAACACAACTCTAGATTTCTTACATCTTATTAAATCCGTCTGCTTCTAGCGCTTAAACAATTTAAGCTATAAACATGAAAACAACTTCCAAATGTGCAGACTGGCCTAGCTTAGATTGCTTGAGAAAATGTTTTTGATAGCATTTATACTTTTTGAACTATAATAATATTTAGATGAACTCCCAATGCATTTCAATGAAAAAGAAAAAGCTCCATAGACTTGGTAAAGAACTAGAAAATTCTCTACCTATCTCCTCTTTCACCGTTTAAGCTATCAACGTTGGGATGTTCAGACTGGCCCAACTTAGATTGCTTGTCAAATGAGTTTTCATACTCTGTATACTTTTTGAACTATAGCCATTTACAATGTGCATAAATTAACATGGGTTTGAATGGGAACCATAGGAATACAGAGGTAGCTATTCAAAAAGGTCCTGCTCCTTTGGCCAATTAAGCTACAAGACTACCTTTAAAACACTCAGGCTATCCTATCTTCAAATTCTTTATACATTTGCATAAAATAGCATAAAACAACCCATCAACAGTAACTCTTGAACCGTTCAAGCTAGAGACGCCAAACCAACTTTCACATGTTCAGGCCATCCTATCTAATCGATCAATCTGACCACATCTGCTGACCACAACCACACATCTACTGACCACAACCACACATCTGCTGACCACAACCACACATCTACTGACCACAACCACACATCTACTGACCACAACCACACATCTACTGACCACAACCACACACCTGCTGACCACAACCACACATCTACTGACCACAACCACACATCTACTGACCACAACCACACATCTACTGACCACAACCACACATCTACTGACCACAACCACACATCTACTGACCACAACCACACATCTACTGACCACAACCACACATCTACTGACCACAACCACACAACTACTGAACCACACAACTACTGAACCACACAACTACTGACCACAACCACACAACTGCTGACCACAACCACACAACTGCTGACCACAACCACACATCTACTGACCACAACCACACATCTACTGACCACAACCACACATCTACTGAACCACACAACTATTGAACCACACAACTACTGAACCACAACTAGCTGCACCGGTCCTGGGCTTGGCTAGCACTGGTCTGCACTATAAACTATAACTACTTAAATGTTCATATCAATCAATCAATCAATCAAATGTATTTATAAAGCCCTTTTTACATCAGCAGTTGTCACAAAGTGCTATACAGAAACCCAGCCTAAAACCCCAAACAGCAAGCAATGGCAGATCTAGAAGCACGGTGGCTAGGGAAAAACTCCCTAGAAAGGCAGAAACCTAGAGAGGAACCAGGCTCTGAGGGGTGGCCAGTCCCCTTCTGGCTGTGGCAGGTGGAGATTATAACAGTACATGGCCATTAAGGCCTGATTTTTCTCCAAGATGTTCAAACATTCATAGATGACCAGCAGGGTCAAAAACATTTGCATATAATACCCACCAACTATAATTGTGAACCGTTCAAGCTAGAGACACCAAACTATATGTTGAATGTTCAGGCCATCCTATCCTGTCAACCAATCAATCAATATTTTAATCTACCTACGTTTTCAACTATAACCAGTCACCACCATTACTACTGCAGACACTACCACTTCTATAACTATAACCAGACACTACCATTACTATAACTATAACCAGTCACTACCACTTCTATAACTATAACCAGACACTACCATTACTATAACTATAACCAGTCACTACCACTACTATAACTATAACCAGTCACTACCACTACTATAACTATAACCAGTCACTACCACTACTATAACCAGTCACTACCACTACTATAACTATAACCAGTCACTACCACTACTATAACCAGTCACTACCACTACTATAACTATAACCAGTCACTACCACTACTATAACTATAACCAGTCACTACCACTACTATAACTATAACCAGTCACTACCACTACTATAACCATAACCAGTCACTACCACTACTATAACTATAACCAGTCACTACCACTACTATAACTATAACCAGACACTACCACTACTATAACTATAACCAGTCACTACCACAACTATAACCAGTCACTACCACTACTACTGTAGACACTATCACTACTATAACTATAACCAGTCACTACCACTACTATAACCAGTCACTACCACTACTATAACTATAACCAGTCACTACCACTACTACTGCAGACACTACCACTACTATAACTATAACCAGTCACTATCACTACTATAACTATAACCAGTCACTACCACTACTATAACTATAACCAGACACTACCATTACTATAACTATAACCAGTCACTACCACTACTATAACTATAACCAGACACTACCATTACTATAACTATAACCAGTCACTACCATTACTATAACTATAACTAGTCACTACCATTACTACTGCAGACACTACCACTACTATAACTATAACCAGTCACTACCACTACTATAACTATAACCAGTCACTACCATTACTATAACTATAACCAGTCACTACCACTACTATAACTATAACCAGACACTACCATTACTATAACTATAACCAGTCACTACCACTACTATAACTATAACCAGACACTACCATTACTATAACTATAACCAGTCACTACCATTACTATAACTATAACCAGTCACTACCACTACTATAACTATAACCAGTCACTACCACTACTATAACTATAACCAGTCACTACCATTACTATAACTATAACCAGTCACTACCACTACTATAACTATAACCAGACACTACCACTACTATAACTATAACCAGTCACTACCACTACTATAACCAGTCACTACCACTACTATAACTATAACCAGTCACTACCACTACTATAACTATAACCAGACACTACCACTACTATAACTATAACCAGTCACTACCACTACTATAACTATAACCAGTCACTACCACTACTATAACTATAACCAGACACTACCACTACTATAACTTAATTCAAAATCATACATACTTTAAACCAAGCTTGCAAGCACACCACATTTTCTTCAGGAAATGTACTTTTTCTAGTTAAGTATCAATTCCTAGTTCTATTCAGCATTTATTTCTGGAAAACCAAAAGTTTATTTTGAGTCTATAACACTACAACACTATTCAAGGCAAAATATTATTGGGAAAGAAGGAAAACTCTTATCGTGTATTATTGGGAAAGAAGGAAAACTCTTATCGTGTATTATTGGGAAAGAAGGAAAACTCTTATCGTGTATTATTGGGAAAGAAGGAAAACTCTTATCGTGTATTATTGGGAAAACGATGTTGTCTGACCAATCACTTGCATGTTGAATAATAATAAACTGTAAAGATATTATTGTCATTTATTTAGTTGTTGTAGCTATGGTGTAAATATGATTGGTTCTAATGTTGATTAGCAGCAGTGACACCATGTGGGTAGTTATTACGCCATGTGGGTAGTTATTACGCTATGTGGGTAGTTATTACGCCATGTGGGTAGTTATTACACCATGTGGGTAGTTATTACACCATGTGGGTAGTTATTACGCCATGTGGGTAGTTACTACGCCATGTGGGTAGTTATTACGCTATGTGGGTAGTTATTACGCCATGTGGGTAGTTATTACGCCATGTGGGTAGTTATTACGCTATGTGGGTAGTTACTACGCCATGTGGGTAGTTATTACGCCATGTGGGTAGTTATTACGCTATGTGGGTAGTTACTACGCCATGTGGGTAGTTATTACGCCATGTGGGTAGTTACTACGCCATGTGGGTAGTTATTACGCCATGTGGGTAGTTATTACGCCATGTGGGTAGTTATTACGCCATGTGGGTAGTTATTACGCCATGTGGGTAGTTATTACGCTATGTGGGTAGTTATTACGCTATGTGGGTAGTTATTACGCCATGTGGGTAGTTACTACGCCATGTGGGTAGTTATTACGCCATGTGGGTAGTTATTACGCCATGTGGGTAGTTACTACGCCATGTGGGTAGTTATTACGCCATGTGGGTAGTTATTACGCCATGTGGGTAGTTATTACGCCATGTGGGTAGTTATTACGCCATGTGGGTAGTTATTACGCTATGTGGGTAGTTATTACGCTATGTGGGTAGTTATTACGCCATGTGGGTAGTTACTACGCCATGTGGGTAGTTATTACGCCATGTGGGTAGTTATTACGCCATGTGGGTAGTTATTACGCCATGTGGGTAGTTATTACGCCATGTGGGTAGTTATTACGCTATGTGGGTAGTTATTACGCCATGTGGGTAGTTATTACGCTATGTGGGTAGTTATTACGCCATGTGGGTAGTTATTGCATGTTTTCTTTGCCAAGTAGAACAAGTAAACAAACAAATGTGTTTTTTGATTATCAAAAGTCACTCTGTAAACACAATGGCTTTTTATTTATTTATTGATAATATCCATATTTATATCATCGTTGATACAAAAAAAAAATCTTACAGATTTCCAATAATTTTCTGCATATTGTATAACATACACACCAGTAATATTGTGATAATCAATCCAACTCATTTGGAATGCATTGCAACTTTCTAGAATGAATCGTTTTGCATCATAACTTTGTTTAATGTGTAAGAAATATATTTACTGACATAACATTTTGTAATTTTATATTTAATCCATTTCGATATAATGATACATCTGGTCAAAATGTTTTGATTATAAAATGGAATATGAACTATTCTTAGAATGTATTTATTCTTGTATTTTTAATAAAACCACCACATTTACATATTCGAACATTGTAGATGTGTTTGAAGAGAACTCTGATTGTTCTACCTTTTATCTAGTTGGTGTTAAAGTTCAGATAACAGACAAAATAATGTATTATCTTTTCACACTTCCATGTAACAAAACGGTGCCTTCGAAAAGTATTCAGACCCCTTGACTTTTTCCACATTTTGTTTTACGTTACAGCCTTATTCTAAAATGGATTAAATAGTTCTTTTTCCTTCACACCTGTATTTGGGGAGTTTCTCCCATTCTTCTCTGCAGATCCTCTCAAGCTCTGTCAGGTTGGATGGGGAGCGTCGCTGCACAGCTATTTTCAGGTCTCTCCAGAGATGTTCAATCAGGTTCAAGTCCGGGCTTTGACACGCACTGTCAACTGTGGGACCTTATATAGACAGGTGTTTGCCTTTCCAAATCACGTCCAATCAATTGAATTTACCACAGGTGGACTCCAATCAAGTTGTAGAAACATCTCAAGGATGATCAATGGAAACAGGATGCACCTGAGCTCAATTTCGAGTCTCATAGCAAAGGGTCTGAATACTTATGTAAATAAGGTATTTATTTTTGTTATTTGTAATAAATTGGCAAAAATGTCTAAAAACCTGTTTTTGCTTTCTCATTATGGGGTATTGTGTGTAGATTGATGAGAAAAAACAACAACTATTTAATCAATTTTAGAATAAGGCTGTAACGTAACAAAATGTGGAAAAAGTCAAGGGGTCTGAATACTTTCTGAATGCTCTGTATGCAGGCTTGTATGATGTGTAACATCCACAGAGTATACCAAACATTAAGAACACCTTCCTAATATTGAGTTGCACCACCCTGTATAAAATGAGCAATGTTGAGGTGGTCGAACTAACTAAATGAAACATGCTTGGCTCATGTCTGTTATTTCCATATAGGCTATGTAAGTATTTGTAAAAAAAAACTGCCCATTATTAAATTGGAGAAATGATTTCATTGAGCTTTTTATTTTTTTTATTCACTTACTTGTTCTATTGTTGATGCATTGTCGTGAGGTTAACCTGCAAGGAAGCATTTCACTGCACTGTGTACTCCATGTACTGGGCTCCCGAGTGGCGCAGCGGTCTAAGGCACTGCATCTCAGTGCTTGAGGCGTCACTACAGACCCCCGGTTCGATTCCAGGCTGTGTGTCTCCTTGGTAACCAGATACTCTTTCTGCCATAAAATCCTTAAATAATGATGCCTTTATCTTAGGAAATATTTGAGGGGCTCTATGCAACGCCCTTAGGTAAGGGAAAACTATTCCTTAAGGGAAATACTTCAGATGTTTTATGCAACCGGGCCCTGACCTACAGTAGGTATATGTATGAATGCACACTACCAGTCAGAAGTTTGGACACACCTACTCAGTCAAGGGTTTTTCTTTATTTTTTTACTATTTTCTACATTGTAGAATTATAGTGAAGACATCAAAACTATGAAATAACACATATGGAATCATGTAGTAACCAAAAAAGTGTTAAACAAATCAACATATATTTGATATTTGAGATTCTTCAAATAGCCACCCTTTGCCTTGATGACAGCTTTGCACACTCTTGGCGTTCTCTCAACCAGCTTCACCTGGAATGCTTTTCCAACAGTCTTGAAGGAGTTCCCACATATACTGAGCACTTGTTGGCTGCTTTTCCTTCACTCTGCCGTCCGACTCATCCTGTCGGGCTGTCGGGCTGTATCACCGCCTGGTACGGCAACTGCACCGCCCACAACCGCAGGGCTCTCCAGAGGGTGGTGCGGTCTGCCGAACGCATTATCGGGGGCAAACTACCCGCCCTCCAAGACACATACAGCACCCGATGTCACAGGAAGGCCAAAAAGATAATCAAGGACATCAACCACCCGAGCCACTGCCTGTTCACCCCGCTATCATCCAGAAGGCGAGGTCAGTACAGGTGCATCAAAGCTGGGACCGAGAGACTGAAAAACAGCTTCTATCTCAAGGCCATCAGACTGTTAAATAGCCATCACTAGCACATTAGAGGCTGCTGCTGCCTATTGAAATCACTGGCCACTTTAAGAAATGGAACACTAGTCACTTTAATAATGTTTCCATATCTTGCACTACTCATCTCATATGTATATACTGCATTCTATTCTATAATATTCTACTGTATCTTAGTCCATATATGTATATATTCTTAAATTCCATTCCTTACTAGATTTGTGTGTATATGTTGTGAAATTGTTAGATATTACTTGTTAGATATTACTGCACTGTCAGAGCTAGAAGCACAAGCATTTCGCTACACCCGTAATAACATCTGCTAAACACGTGTATATGTGACAAATAAAATTTAATTTGATTTATTGAAACCAGGGCACCTCCACAAATGCTGTTTCCATTTATATCCATACTGAATGAAGCAGTTCAGGGACCTCATGGGCACCCTTAACTTTTTCACTTAATTTATGGGGGAAATTCACCTTAAAATGTTTTGTGCAACTGACTTAAAGTTAAGGAAACTTTCAGGGCAATTATGAGGAGAAAAATAACTTCAGACGTTTTATGCCACCTGGTCCTGGTTGACTAAGTCAGTTGCACAAAACATTTTAAGGTGAATTTGTGCAGGTGAATGTTTTCCTCTGCCCTGGTTGCAAAAAGGAAAACATCAACCAGCTAGCTAGGTGTAAAGCTAGCTAGCTACTTAGCGAAACAATGGAAGGGGCACAATCCATTGCCTACAAAGCTAGCTACTTGGCTAGCTACCTGGCTAGCTAGCTAGCTACCTACTCTGTAAGTTAGCTCGATGTGCTAGAAAGTAATAGAAACAAGCTGAGATTAAAGTAGAGAAACATGTTTTATTATCTTCTGAATCAACTTGTTTCCTCCTGTCTTGAATGTAGAAGTTCTATTTTGCGATCTCCCAAAATAAATGCTCTTTGATGAGACGTTCAGTGAGTGAATCGGGTCATCTCCCGCCTTACATGACTTCAAACTACCATAAAACCCCTTAAGTATGCCCTTACATGACTTAAACCCCTTAAGTATGCCCTTACCTACATAAGGACCCGAAACGGCGGCGTCCGTATGATCGGTGGGACTCACCATATGGCAAATGGACGGCCCCTTACTGGACGTATGCGCGCAACGCCCTTAAACAATTCCCTTAAGGAATCATTTCCCCTTACCTAAGGGAAATCCTTAAGGGAAACACTTAAGATGTTTTATGCAACCGGGCTCAGGGCCCCAAGTGAAACTTAGTTGCTGGCCGGTAGTACTTTATTGTCCATTAACTTAGAGAATGGAAATATGTCTTTATGGTCACAACCCAGTCCCCCGAGACACACCCCCCCTGCTGGACTGGAGGCAATGGGTCATCTGCAGTGCAGCGCCCCTTACCAATCAATTATTTATTTTTTTGCCGACATGGGCTAGTTGAGGGATGATGCACAACTACATTTCGAAACGGCACCTTGTGTTTTCTACTAGTAAGTTGACACCCCGACTGAACTCCATTTATTTACATTTTATATAATTTGGAAATCGATCCACGGGCCTACAAAAGGTTGCAAGTACATGATCAGATAAAACAAACAAAAAATATACTTTAGTAGCATCTTCGACAAAAAGACTAATGTCAACCATAATCAAAATCATTGATAAAAGTCTAGAAATATTTAATAATATTAAAGTAGCCTAGTGGTTAGAGAAGCGGGCCAGCACCCGGAGGGTTGCCAGTACGAATCCCAGCTCAGATGGGAAAATCTGGTGCATAGTGAGCCGGCAACCGGAGGGTTGCTGAAATCATCCTAGATACCGTCCCTTGCCGTTGTGCCAATGACCAAGGCACTAACCCCCTACAAATTGTTTCAGAGGCGCGGCACTGCAGATGACCCATTGCCTCCAGTCCAGCAGGGGGTGTGTCTCTCGGGGGACTGGGTTGTGAGCATAAAAGACACATTTATATTCTCTAAGTTAATGGACAACACCCTTTACTGGATGTCCTGTATGTGTGAGTATGAGACACATTGAGTTATATACACCATATTAACACAAGATATTGACAGACAGGTTGAAATGATCTAGCAGTAATCTGTTTAAATAATTATATCTATTTAGCCCACATATGGTCATCCTCAGAGTTTACAGTCATTGACAAACTGGATTTAAAAAGGTCAATTATTCTCCTTCTCTTTGGGTTTGGTCTTCCGCTGCTTTTCCATGCCTTTGAGTTTGGAGTCCAGCTTCCTGTGTAGATAGGCCTTCTTGTTAGGATCTACAGACCTGTCCTTGTGTCCACTACCAGCATACAGCACACCTTCTTTACTAATCCTCATCCTGGCATTGGCCTTGGCTTGATCTCCACACCCATGGACCTGGAGGAGTTACAACACAGTACATAGAGGAGTTACAACACAGTACATAGAGGAGTTACAACACAGAGGAGTTACAACACAGTACATAGAGGAGTTACAACACAGAGGAGTTACAACACAGTACATAGGAGTTACAACACAGTTACATAGAGGAGTTACAACACAGTACATAGAGGAGTTACAACACAGAGGAGTTACAACACAGTACATATGAGTTACAACACAGTTACATAGAGGAGTTACAACACAGTACATAGAGGAGTTACAACACAGTACATAGAGGAGTTACAACACAGTACATAGAGGAGTTACAACACAGTACATAGAGGAGTTACAACACAGTACATATAGGAGTTACAACACAGAGGAGTTACAACACAGTACATAGAGGAGTTACAACACATAGGAGTTACAACACAGTACATATGAGTTACAACACAGTTACATAGAGGAGTTACAACACAGTACATAGAGGAGTTACAACACAGTACATAGAGGAGTTACAACACAGAGGAGTTACAACACAGTACATATGAGTTACAACACAGTTACATAGAGGAGTTACAACACAGTACATAGAGGAGTTACAACACAGTACATAGAGGAGTTACAACACAGAGGAGTTACAACACAGTACATAGAGGAGTTACAACACAGAGGAGTTACAACACAGTACATAGGAGTTACAACACAGTTACATAGAGGAGTTACAACACAGTACATAGAGGAGTTACAACACAGTACATAGAGGAGTTACAACACAGAGGAGTTACAACACAGTACATATGAGTTACAACACAGTTACATAGAGGAGTTACAACACAGTACATAGAGGAGTTACAACACAGTACATAGAGGAGTTACAACACAGTACATAGAGGAGTTACAACACAGTACATAGAGGAGTTACAACACAGTACATAGAGGAGTTACAACACAGTACATATAGGAGTTACAACACAGTACATATAGGAGTTACAACACAGTACATAGAGGAGTTACAACACAGTACATAGATGAGTTACAACACAGTACACAGATGAGTTACAACACAGTACATAGAGGAGTTACAACACAGAGGAGTTACAACACAGTACATAGAGGAGTTACAACACAGTACATAGAGGAGTTACAACACAGTACATAGAGGAGTTACAACACAGTACATAGAGGAGTTACAACACAGAGGAGTTACAACATAGAGGAGTTACAACACAGTACATAGAGGAGTTACAACACAGTACATAGAGGAGTTACAACACAGTACATAGAGGAGTTACAACACAGTACATAGAGGAGTTACAACACAGAGGAGTTACAACACAGAGGAGTTACAACACAGTACATAGAGGAGTTACAACACAGTACATAGAGGAGTTACAACACAGAGGAGTTACAACATAGAGTTACAACACAGTACATAGAGGAGTTACACCACAGTACATATAGGAGTTACAACACAGTACATAGAGGAGTTACACCACAGTACATAGAGGAGTTACACCACAGTACATAGAGGAGTTACACCACAGTACATAGAGGAGTTACAACACAGTACATAGTGGAGTTACAACACAGTTACATCAGAGAAGACCGTTTTCAAAAATGTGAAACTAAATTCAGTCTACCAAATACAAAATATTCCTTAACGTGACCATTGGTAGATAAGAGTTACTAAAAATTAGGGCTCTGGATAAGAGCGTCTGCTAAATGACTAAAATGTAAATGTAAAATGTAGACCAATAACAAAGAGAGTTTGCCCTCTTCTCTGCCAATAAGAGCTGGTTTTCTCCCATTAGGCCCCTCCCCCTCAGACCACTTACAGACTGTCCTAGATACATTCTTGCTTGAGAAATTGCATTTTGCTAAGAAGCTATTTTTGTGTCTTTGGCCATTTTAATTAAAAACAATCATAGTAAGGTACTTATTTGTTAACCAGAAATGATTTGATAGAGATCAAAACGGCTGCATTGGACTTATGATTTTTCATGCTAAAAACATTACAAGAATATAGACATCTTGATTAAATGAACTCGAGTTAACGGATTAACTCTGACAGCTAAAAACGCCAATGTATACTATACAGTGGAACACAATACAGGCAGAAAATGATTTTCCTACATCTAGAAACAACCTGAGTCTTACCTCAGGGATGTGGTGACCGAGGCAGTACTGAGTCTTACCTCAGGGATGTGGTGACCGAGGCAGTACTGAGTCTTACCTCAGGGATGTGGTGACCGAGGCAGTACTGAGTCTTACCTCAGGGATGTGGTGACCGAGGCAGTACTGTCTGTTGCAGAACAGACAGAGTTGTCCCAGATGAACTACTGACGTTTTACACTTGACAAAACTACAGACGCGTTCTGCCTTCAACACAGCATCTATTAGGGTGTCGAAGTCATCGTCCGCTGTGGCAGCCGCAGCGATCTCACAGGCACCCGCTTTGGTCTTCTTGGTCTTCCCTAAGGGGAGAGAAATGATCAATATAAATATCGGATCAAACATGAAGCAGGCAATTAGAGTGAGCCTTGACAAATGTTGATCAAACATTTTTTACACTAACCTTTTGCCTTGGTCTTCTTAGCAGACGGAGTCTGTCCTGCTGAACGGACGGCTGATGCTTCTAGATGCTTCTCCTCCCTCTTCTCCTGCTCCCGTCTCATTCGTTCCAGATGTAAAGTCTTCAGATCTACAGGTGCTGCTGGTTGACATGAAGGTCCTGCAGGAGGCTCTGTGACGCTCTTCTCTCCCTCCAGGACGGCTGCTGGTTGACATGAAGGTCCCGCAGGAGGCTCTGTGACGCTCTTCTCTCCCTCCAGGACGGCTGCTGGTTGACATGAAGGTCCTGCAGGAGGCTCTGTGACGCTCTTCTCTCCCTCCAGGACGGCTGCTGGTTGTAGGGATTGTTGCCCCTCTCCTTCCCCAGCCTCGCTAGGCCCTGCTGGGAGTCTGGAGACGGTGATGCATCTGTCCTTTCCCTCTCCCTGGCTCTCATGGTTCAGGCCCAGCTCCTCTGCAACCTGTTTTAGATTTTAGTTGTATTTATTTGCACAGTAACAAACAAAGTACAACACAGGCCCAGCTCCTCTGCGGTGTCGAAGAGAAACACAAAATGAAAAGCCTCACCACAATTTGTACATTGATAAATGTACAACTACAAAAAGGTAATTTTCCTGAAGAAAAACGGTGCTTGTTTCAGCTGTCCAGAAGTATTTTAATGGTAGCGGTAGAAGTTAAGTTGCAGATGCAAGCACACTAATAAAAACTGTCAGTCAACAAAGCATTATATACCTGGTGAACCAGCAGGCGGTCGTGGGAGTTGAGGGTCGAGGGAAACCGTAGCTCAGTCTGGTCTGGGTCCCGTAGGAACCACTCCACCTGGTCCTTGATCTCCAGGTACTTCATCTGGGTCTGTCTCTGCTCCTCCTCTGTGGGGGTGGAACGTCTGGCTCCGCTCTGTGCGCTGGGACCTGTGTCATGCGAATCAACGTGAACATGTTCAAAGTTTTGATTCATTTTTGAGTTGCGTGCATATTTCTGTATCACTACCACAGCAAGGGGTTAGATTAAACCTGCAATAAAAAAAGTATTTTTCAATTGAGGTTCTCCATTGAGCTTGATTTTGTAGTCTAGGACTAGGCTTAATCTGTGTCTGGAAAACCAGCCTCCCCAAACCGTTAACCTTGATGTCCATATTATTACAGTGTACGAGTGACGCCACACCTGAACCTGTCCGGGTCTGGGTCTGGGTCTGGGGGTCTCCTCCCTGGGACTTGTTCCCCCCAGAGGTCCTCTTGTGTCCTGGCTCCACTTTGCTCCCAGCCTGGCCCTTCTGCTTATTGGAGGAAGAGCTGCTAGCAGTAGCTTTAGTGTTGTTAGTCTTGGTGTCTCTGTGGTCTCTGGTGTAGTTCTGGGGCACAATGTCCTGTAGGTAGGGATGGATTTATACCAACTTATTTCTCAGGCTAATATTGCCGATATGGATAACAATATTTTTTTAGACTAGTATTGCCAATATCGTAATCAATATTTTTTTGGCTAGTATTGCCAATATCGATATATTTTAGGCTAGTATTGCCAATATCGTAATGTTATGACTAACTACTGTTCCCTCAGAGGGAAACGAGGTACAACATACTATGGGAGTTGCACTCTCGCGACTTCGGTTGAAGGATCTACACGCCTGACAAGGCCAATGAAATCCGCGCCTCGCTAGAAGCCCCGCCTTCCACAGGTGATAAGCGTGAGGCTCGGATTAATTCCTTCAAGTTAATCCCGCTCTTCACCGAGCCCAGGAACGGGCGGCGCGGGGCAAAACAGGTGTTGTACCTAGTTTCCCTCATTCAGGGAACAGTAGTTATATAGTCATAATGTTACGTTCCCTTTCAGTCAGTCAATTTCGGTACAACTTGCTATGGGGAAATATAATCACGCCCCAAGCCGGCCCCAACGGATACCAAATGAAACGGCCCGTGGCAGACCACCCAGACCTGACCCCGCCAGATGCAACCGTCTGGGTATTGCGCACACGGCGTGCTGCCTAGTGACTTTCCCCGGTCCCAACCGTAAGCACGCTGTGGGCTACACTGGGAGCAGTGACATCCAAGACATAAAACTTCACAATAGTGTGGTGATGCCCAACTCGCAGCAGCACAAATATCTCCTATTAAAAACAAACGCCCAAGACGCCGGCAGACCCCTGGTGGAGTGGGCGCTGACACCACTAGGTAACCCTTGCTGCTATATGCCAGGGAGATAGCCACCACTAGGTAACCCTTGCTGCTATATGCCAGGGAGATAGACACCACTAGGTAACCCTTGCTGCTATATGCCAGGGAGATAGACACCACTAGGTAACCCTTGCTGCTATATGCCAGGGAGATAGCCTCCACTAGGTAACCCTTGCTGCTATATGCCAGGGAGATAGCCTCCACTAGGTAACCCTTGCTGCTATATGCCAGGGAGATAGCCTCCACTAGGTAACCCTTGCTGCTATATGCCAGGGAGATAGCCTCCACTAGGTAACCCTTGCTGCTATATGCCAGGGAGATAGCCTCCACTAGGTAACCCTTGCTGCTATATGCCAGGGAGATAGCCTCCACTAGGTAACCCTTGCTGCTATATGCCAGGGAGATAGCCTCCACTAGGTAACCCTTGCTGCTATATGCCAGGGAGATAGCCTCCACTAGGTAACCCTTGCTGCTATATGCCAGGGAGATAGCCTCCACTAGGTAACCCTTGCTGCTATATGCCAGGGAGATAGCCACCACTAGGTAACCCTTGCTGCTATATGCCAGGGAGATAGCCACCACTAGGTAACCCTTGCTGCTATATGCCAGGGAGATAGCCACCACTAGGTAACCCTTGCTGCTATATGCCAGGGAGATAGACACCACTAGGTAACCCTTGCTGCTATATGCCAGGGAGATAGCCACCACTAGGTAACCCTTGCTGCTATATGCCAGGGAGATAGCCACCACTAGGTAACCCTTGCTGCTATATGCCAGGGAGATAGACACCACTAGGTAACCCTTGCTGCTATATGCCAGGGAGATAGACACCACTAGGTAACCCTTGCTGCTATATGCCAGGGAGATAGCCTCCACTAGGTAACCCTTGCTGCTATATGCCAGGGAGATAGCCTCCACTAGGTAACCCTTGCTGCTATATGCCAGGGAGATAGCCACCACTAGGTAACCCTTGCTGCTATATGCCAGGGAGATAGCCACCACTAGGTAACCCTTGCTGCTATATGCCAGGGAGATAGCCTCCACTAGGTAACCCTTGCTGCTATATGCCAGGGAGATAGACACCACTAGGTAACCCTTGCTGCTATATGCCAGGGAGATAGCCTCCACTAGGTAACCCTTGCTGCTATATGCCAGGGAGATAGCCTCCACTAGGTAACCCTTGCTGCTATATGCCAGGGAGATAGCCTCCACTAGGTAACCCTTGCTGCTATATGCCAGGGAGATAGCCTCCACTAGGTAACCCTTGCTGCTATATGCCAGGGAGATAGCCTCCACTAGGTAACCCTTGCTGCTATATGCCAGGGAGATAGACACCACTAGGTAACCCTTGCTGCTATATGCCAGGGAGATAGACACTATATGCCAGGGAGATAGCCTCCACTAGGTAACCCTTGCTGCTATATGCCAGGGAGATAGCCTCCACTAGGTAACCCTTGCTGCTATATGCCAGGGAGATAGCCTCCACAATCCAGTGGGAGAGACCCTGTTTAGAGAGCGCCTTGAAGAAGCACTGAAAAGGAACAATTCCTTTACCTTGGCACCAGAGCTCAAAACGCTTGCCACTTATATGCATACAGCCATCTCATGGAGGGCGCCCCTGCAGACTGAATGGTAGCAATAACATTCAGAGGTAAACCTCTAGCCATCAGATTGGCCCTCTCAGGGGCCAGGACCATGAGATCCGAATCTCTGGCCTCACTTGCCAAACCTGCCTGTGGGCCTGGGACAACAGGTCCCTGCACAACGGGAGTTTCCACGGGTCCCCGCCTAAAAGGCGATTGATCTCCGTGAACCAAGGCTGCCTGGGCTAATGGGAAGCCACAAAATTAAATGGCGCACCCTCTCCAACTTGGGCTGAATCAGAACCACTGGTGGAAACGCGTAAAGAAGGGGACCGAGGCCACTGGGGCGCCAGAGCGCCCGTTTCCAAGGGGGGCACTCGGGTCCCTCATCGAGAAAACTAGACTGCGTGTTTTCTCACGATGCGTAAAAATCTACGTCGGCCCTGCCGAAAATGTCCCATACTTGGGAGAGCCGCCACTCCAGAGAGAGAGGGTCCCACCTGGATAAAAGATCTGCACCCAAGTTGAGGCAACCGGGGACATGCGTCGCCCAAAGCAAAAGCATGTGCGCACTGCTCCCCAGCAATAGGGAGCGAGCCAAGGTTAGGAGGGAGAGGGACATCAACCCCCAGGGTGGCAGGGAGGCAGGGTGGCAGGGAGGCAGGGAGGCAGGGTGACAGGGAGGCAGGGTGGCAGGGAGGCAGGGTGGCAGGGAGGCAGGGTGGCAGGGAGGCAGGGTGGCAGGGTGGCAGGGTGGCAGGGTGGCAGGGAGGCAGGGTGGCAGGGAGGCAGGGTGGCAGGGAGGCAGGTTGGCAGGGAGGCAGGGTGGCAGGGTGGCAGGGTGGCAGGGAGGCAGGGTGGCAGGGAGGCAGGGTGACAGGGAGGCAGGGTGGCAGGGAGGCAGGGTGGCAGGGAGGCAGGGTGGCAGGGAGGCAGGGTGGCAGGGAGGCAGGGTGGCAGGGAGGCAGGGTGGCAGGGTGGCAGGGAGGCAGGGTGGCAGGGAGGCAGGGTGGCAGGGAGGCAGGGTGGCAGGGAGGCAGGGTGGCAGGTTGGCAGGGAGGCAGGGTGGCAGGGAGGCAGGGTGGCAGGGAGGCAGGGTGGCAGGGTGGCAGGGTGGCAGGGAGGCAGGGTGTCTCTCCCTGTCTGTTGATGTACGCCACCACTGACATATTGTTGGTTCTGTCCAGCATAAGCCGGACCGACAAAAACAGGGGAAAGTGCCTGAGTGCCAGATACTCAGGGTAATTGACATGCAGTGCGCTCCGCACCAGTGTCCATACCCCCCCCAAATCAATTTGCCTTAGTGCAGCGCACCCCTCCTCAGGGTGGATGAGTCTGTTGTGATCACCTTGCAGGATACAACTCAGCCCATGGGAGCCCCCTGACGGTAGCAGATGGTCCCCACCACAGGGCCAGGGCCCGTAGGCCTGACAGTAGCAGATGGTCCCCACCACAGGGCCAGGGCCCGTAGGCCTGACAGTAGCAGATGGTCCCCACCACAGGGCCAGGGCCCGTAGGCCTGACAGTAGCAGATGGTCCCCACCACAGGGCCAGGGCCCGTAGGCCTGACAGTAGCAGATGGTCCCCACCACAGGGCCAGGGCCCGTAGGCCTGACAGTAGCAGATGGTCCCCACCACAGGGCCAGGGCCCGTAGGCCTGACAGTAGCAGATGGTCCCCACCACAGGGCCAGGGCCCGTAGGCCTGACAGTAGCAGATGGTCCCCACCACAGGGCCAGGGCCCGTAGGCCTGACAGTAGCAGATGGTCCCCACCACAGGGCCAGGGCCCGTAGGCCTGACAGTAGCAGATGGTCCCCACCACAGGGCCAGGGCCCGTAGGCCTGACAGTAGCAGATGGTCCCCACCACAGGGCCAGGGCCCGTAGGCCTGACAGTAGCAGATGGTCCCCACCACAGGGCCAGGGCCCGTAGGCCTGACAGTAGCAGATGGTCCCCACCACAGGGCCAGGGCCCGTAGGCCTGACAGTAGCAGATGGTCCCCACCACAGGGCCAGGGCCCGTAGGCCTGACAGTAGCAGATGGTCCCCACCACAGGGCCAGGGCCCGTAGGCCTGACAGTAGCAGATGGTCCCCACCACAGGGCCAGGGCCCGTAGGCCTGACAGTAGCAGATGGTCCCCACCACAGGGCCAGGGCCCGTAGGCCTGACAGTAGCAGATGGTCCCCACCACAGGGCCAGGGCCCGTAGGCCTGACAGTAGCAGATGGTCCCCACCACAGGGCCAGGGCCCGTAGGCCTGACAGTAGCAGATGGTCCCCACCACAGGGCCAGGGCCCGTAGGCCTGACAGTAGCATCCCAGAAATGTTCCATTCGCACAAAAAGCTTATTTCTCTCACATTTTTTACACACATTTGTTTACATCCCTGTTTGTGAGCATTTCTCATTTGCCAAGATAATCCATCCACCTGACAAGTGTGCCATATCAATAAGCTGATTAAATAGCATGACCATTACACAGGTGCACCTTGTGCTGGGGACAATAAAAGGCCACTCTAAAATGTGTAGTCTTGTCACACAACACAATGCCACAGATGTCTCATGTTTTGAGGGAGCGTGCAACTGGCATGCTGACTGCAGGAATGTCCACCAGAGCTGTTGCCAGAGAATTTAAATGTTCATTTCTGAACCAACGTCGTTTTAGAGAATTTGGCAGTACATCCAACCGGCCTCACAATAGCAGACCACATCCGCCCAGGACCTCCACATCCGGCTTCTTCACCTGCAGGACGTCTGAGACCAGCCACCAGGACAGCTGATGAAACTGTCTGTAATAAAGCCCTTTTGGGGGGGAAAAACTCATCCTGATTGGCTGGGCCTGGCTCCCCAGTGGGTGGGCTTGGCTACCAAGTGGGTGGGCCTAGTCCCACCCATGGCTGTGCCCCTGCCCAGTCATGTGAAATCCATAGATTAGGGCCTAATTTATTTATTTCAATTGACTGATTTCCTTATATGAACTGTAACTCAGTAAAATCGTTAAAATTGTTGCGTTTATATTTTTGTTCAGTATATATATATATATATATATATATATATATATATATATATATATATATATATATACACACACACACAGTGCCTTCACTTTTTCAAAATTGTATTTAGTTACAGCCTGAAATTTAAATGGATTAAATTGAGATTTATTGTCACTGGCCTACACACAATACCCCATAATGTCAAAGTGGAATTATGTTTTTATACATTTTTACAAATTAATTTAAAATGAAAAGCTGAAATGTCTTAAGTATTCAACCCCTTTGTTATGGCAAGCCTAAAAAGGTTCACGAGTAAAAAAAAATGCTTAACAAGTCAAATAAGTTGCATGGACTATAATAATAGTCTTTAACATGATTTTTGAATGACTACCTCATCTCTGTACCCAACACATACAATTATCTGTAAGGTCCCTCAAGCGAACAGTGAATCTCAAACACAGATTCAACCACAAAGACCAGGGAGGTTTTCCAATACCTCGCAAAGAAGGACACTGATTGGTAGAACGGTAAAAAAAGAAGAAGAAGCAGACATTGAATATCCCTTTGAGCACGGTGAAGTTATTAATTACACTTTGGATGGTGTATCAATACACCCAGTCCCTACAGAGATACAGGCACCGTTCCTAGCTCAGTTGCCGGAGAGGACACCCGAGAGCAGTAAATAGAAAACTGCTTACGGTGAATAATCTGGTATTAGCATGACCGTTCTATTAACAGCCTTTGACCTCACAGCAGATTACTGGATGATGTTTTCACTTTGTCATTACGGGGGTAATGTGTGTAGATTTGTGAGAGATTTTTTTTTACATTTAATCCATTTTGAATTCAGGCTGTAACACAATGTGGAATAAGTCAATACTTTCTGAAGGCCCTGTATTTTTGGCTAGTATTGCCAATATCGATAGCAAAATAATTACATTTAAATGGGGAGGACTACAAAAACATTCCTTGATTGATTGATACGTTATTGATCCCAAAAGGATATTGACCTACCTGCAGGTACTCAAAGGCGGTGCGTACATCTCCGTGCTGGGTCATGTGATCGACGAGGGACTTGAGGAAGGCGTGGGTCTGGACGGTCTGCGTGTCACACACTAGGGCCAGGTGACGTCTGGCTCGAGTCACCGCCACGTTGATCCTCCGGTCCTCAGCTAAGAACCCTATCTCACCTGAAGGAGAGACGTAAACTTAGTACATCAGCACATTGGTGATGAAACAGACTACACACACACACACACACACACACACACACACACACACTAGTTTACCTTTCCTGTTGGATCTGACCAAGGTCAGCACCACAGCCTCCTTCTCTCTGCCCTGGAAGCCGTCTACAGACTTGATCTCCAGATCAGGATGTCTCGCTGAGAGACGCTGGCGCAGGAGATCCACCTAAAACACAGACCATCAGAACACCCACCTTCTGTCACAAACACGTTTCAGATCTTACAACACACTGGGCTCTGCAAAACTCAACTGATCTCCACTAAAAACAGAGGTGAAAGTTCAACACGGCAGAAAAGCAGCCCTGACTCACCTGCAGATTATAAGGGGCAATAACAGCGATGTCTTTGGGTTTCACCCCTGCTTCAGTCAACGCTTTGATGTGCAGTTCCACAATGTCCACCTCACCTGTTTGTCAGAATAAGAGTTAATCACAATTAGTTTATTCGATTTAAGAAGACAAGATACCCGAGTGAGCTTCCTCTTAGTTTAGACTATGTCATAGTGTTGAGTTAGGGGACATTCTGGTTTGGTAATAGTAAAAAAACATTATCACAACAGAATCATATACATAAAAACGACCAACCAACAGGGAATAGGACACCTTATCAGAACATTTAGAAAGCTGACCTTGGTTTCCTTTGGACTGTTCGTCGGTCACCTCCATCTCACTGAGCCCACACCCTGCTGTGTCTATGAGGAGGAGAGGGGTGCTGGTCTCGTCAACACTGGCTACTCCTGGGAGATCTCTGTTCAGGGGAAAGATCAATGTTAGAACTGGGTTCCTTACAGGGTTGGGGGTCAATTCCATTTCAATTTATGAAGTGAAAGCGAAAGTCAACTTCATTCAGTCAATCCAGGAATTAACTGAAAGTCTGGAATGAAAGTCAAAATTGGACTTTCAGTTTAATTACAGAATTCACTGATTTGAAATGGAATTGACCCCAACCCTGATCCTAAACCCTCATTAAAATGTATAATAATTTATGTGAGATCAATGGACTGCGTTTACACAGGCAGCCCAATTCTGATATTTTGCCTAAATTATTGATATTTTGACCAAATCAGACCAGATGCCAATAATTGGGCAAAAGATCAGAATTGGGCTGGCTGTGTAAACGCAGCCATGGAGCCAGTTGTTACTTGAGCAGATGTTTCTCCACTGAGCTGTGTGCGGTGAGCTTGCCCTGGTACATCTGCTCCGAGGCCCAGGTCATGATGTTACTGTTCATTCGGTACTGCACGGTCAGCATCCTGACTACGGAGTCTCCATACTTCTGAATCAACCTCTCCATCAGGCTGACAGAAAGGCCTTTAGATGCAGCCCTGGATGAGGAAAATAGCATTGATTGAAATCAAAGTCTCTATTTTAAAATACGGCAACAGTATAGACACCACCACCTGTTTAACAAACTATTTACCTGGCAGGAACGACTGGGGACAAGTCAGAACCCATCACCTGTGGTGTCCCCCAAGCAGGGCTCGAAACTCACTTTTATTCATCACCTTTCCAGAATCGTCCCGAACTGAAGATGAACCGTCCCAAATGAAATAGTTTTATGGGTCTACTCTAGGTCATTCACAGGGATTTAAAGGCAGTGGTGTAAAGTACTTAAGTAAGAATACTTTAAAGTACTACTTTTGACAACTTTTACTTCACTCCATTTCCTAAAGAAAATTATGTACTTTTTACTTCATACATTTTCCCTGACACCTAAAAGTATTCGTTACATTTTGAATGCTTACCAGGACAGGAAAATTGCCTAATTCACAGACTTATCAAGAGAACATCCCTGGTCATCCCTACTGCCTCTGATCTGGGGGACTCACTAAACACACATGCTATGTTTGTAAATGATGTCTGAGTGTTGATGTGCCCCTGGCTTTCTGTAAATAATAAAAACTAGAAAATGGTACCGTTTGGTTAATTTAAGGAATTTGAAATTATTTATACTTGTACTTTTACTTTTAATACTTAAGTTTATTTGCGCAATTACATTTACTTTTGATACTTAAGTATATTTAAAACCAAATACTTTTAGACTTTTACTCAAGTAGTATTTTACTGGGTGACTTTCACTTGAGTCATTTTCTATGAAGGTATCTTTACTTTCACTCAAGTATGACGACTGGGTACTTTTTCCACCGCTGCTAATATGTGTACTACTCAGATAGATGAGTCAACTCAGCCACACTCACATTTAAATATTTGTCTCTAAAAAGCCCAACATTGGAATAATATTCAAATCTACTATCTATTTTGCATAAATGTACATACATAATTAGTTTCAAGTTGTATTAGTCGTATGTACAGGATACACATGGTTTACACCGTCCAAACAAAATGCTTACTTGCAGGTTCCTTCTGGACAATTCAACAACAATAAGAAATAATACAAGGTAAGAATATGAACACAAAGTAAATGTCTCAGTAGAATAGAATAGACATTTTAGTATCAGTATAATACAGGAAGGGACCATTTATAGTCCAATATTTACACATGTTTTGGGGAAGGGGGGATTGGGGGGCAAATGTTTAAATTGTGCAGTATTTAGCAATCATACTACAAGTCTGGTAGCAGGTGTGATGTGTGTGTAGCATGAATGTATGTCTGTGTGGGTGTGGGTGTGTGTGTGTGGGTGTGTCTGTGTGTGTGTGTGTGTGTGTGTGTGTGTGTGTGTGTGGGGGGGTGTGTGTGGGGGTGCTAAGCTGCAGAGAATCAGAGCAGGGGGTCAGTCCAGTTCAAGTGTTCAGCAGTCTGATGGCTTGTAGATAGAAACTGTCTCTGAGCCTGTTGGTATCAGACCTCATGCTCCGGTACCGTCTGCCCGACGGTAAGGGAGAGAACAGCTCGTGGCTGGGGGGTGTGGGGGGTCCTGGATGATGCTGCGGGCCTTCCTCAGTCACGGTTTCGTGTAAATGTCCTGGATGGGTGGGAGCATGGTTCCAGTGAGTCACCTCTGGAGGGCCTTGCGGTCATGGACGGAGCAGTACCAGGCCGTGATGCAACCGGTCAGGATGCTCTTGATGGTATAACGCTAGTATTTGGAGAGGACCCGGGGCGGAATGCCGAATTTCTTCAGCCGCCTTAGGAAGTAGAGACACTGTTGCACCGTCTTGACAAGAGTGGTGGTGCTGTTGGTCCACGTCAAGTCCTCAGTTATGTGGACGCCGAGGAACTTAAAAATTGCTGACTTTGTTTTGCTGACGTTGAGGGAGAAGTTGTTGTCCTGGCACCACAATGCCAGTTCACTGACCTCCTCCCTATAGGCTGACTCGTCGTTGTTGGTTATGAGGCCTACGACCGTGGTGTCGTCAGCAAACTTGATGATGTCGTGCAAAGCCACGCAGTCATGGGTGAACAGGGAGTACAGCAGAGGGGTGAGGACACACCCCTGGGGAGTCCCTGTATTAAGAGTCAGTGAGGAGGAGGTGTTGTTGCCAATCCTCACAGCCTGTGGTCTGCCCGTCAGGAAGTCCAGGATCCAGTTGCAGAGGGTGGTGTCCAGACCCAGGGGCTCTGAGCTTGGTGTCGAACTTGGAGGGAACAATAGTGTTGAATGCTGAACTGCATTCTCAAATAGGTGTTGCTTTTGTCCAGATGTGTTATGGCCGTGTGAAAGGCGATATAAATGGCATTTTCCGTGGATCTTCCTGGCATGCTGACCTTGATGTGGGTCATAACCAGCCTCTCGAAGCACTTCATGATGACCGGGGTGAGTGCGATAACCAGCCTCTCGAAGCGCTTCATGATGACCGGGGTGAGTGCGATAACCAGCCTCTCGAAGCGCTTCATGATGACCGGGGTGAGTGCGATAACCAGCCTCTCGAAGCGCTTCATGATGACCGGGGTGAGTGCGATAACCAGCCTCTCGAAGCGCTTCATGATGACCGGGGTGAGTGCGATAACCAGCCTCTCGAAGCGCTTCATGATGACCGGGGTGAGTGCGATAACCAGCCTCTCGAAGCGCTTCATGATGACCGGGGGTGAGTGCGATAACCAGCCTCTCGAAGCGCTTCATGATGACCGGGGTGAGTGCGATAACCATTCGAGCATGTCACCTTGTTTTTCCATGGGCACTGGGATGATGGTGGACTCCTTGAAGCAGGTAAGGACTACAGCCTGGGACAGGGACCGGTTGAAGACGCCCGCCAGCACTCTGAGGCCTCGGCCAGGGACGCCATCTGGGCCGGCAGCTTTGTGAGTATTCACTCTTTTTAAGGTTTTCCCTCACATCAGCGTTGGAGAGCGAAAGCACCTGGTCTTCCAGAGCAGCGAGAGTCTTCCTAGATTAGGTATGTGACAAATGGGGAAAAAATCTTACCGTTTAAACTGCAATCTTCCCCTCCCGGTTTTCAGTTACAATTCCCCGTGAATTCAAAATGCAGCTGTGCAACGGTTTGGGTCTCACGGTGCGACCCGTTCAGATGGTTTGGGTCTCACGGTGCGACCCGTTCAGATGGTTTGGGTCTCACGGTGCGACCCGTTCAGATGGTTTGGGTCTCACGGTGCGACCCGTTCAGATGGTTTGGGTCTCACGGTGCGACCCGTTCAGATGGTTTGGGTCTCACGGTGCGACCCGTTCAGATGGTTTGGGTCTCACGGTGCCACCCGTTCAGATGGTTTGGGTCTCACGGTGCCACCCGTTCAGATGGTTTGGGTCTCACGGTGCCACCCGTTCAGATGGTTTGGGTCTCACGGTGTGACCCGTTCAGACGGTTTGGGTCTCACGGTGCGACCCGTTCAGATGGTTTGGGTCTCACGGTGCGACCCGTTCAGATGGTTTGGGTCTCACGGTGCGACCCGTTCAGATGGTTTGGGTCTCACGGTGCGACCCGTTCAGATGGTTTGGGTCTCACGGTGCGACCCGTTCAGATGGTTTGGGTCTCACGGTGCGACCCGTTCAGATGGTTTGGGTCTCACGGTGCGACCCGTTCAGATGGTTTGGGTCTCACGGTGCGACCCGTTCAGATGGTTTGGGTCTCACGGTGCGACCCGTTCAGATGGTTTGGGTCTCACGGTGCGACCCGTTCAGATGGTTTGGGTCTCACGGTGCCACCCGTTCAGATGGTTTGGGTCTCACGGTGCCACCCGTTCAGATGGTTTGGGTCTCACGGTGCGACCCGTTCAGACGGTTTGGGTCTCACGGTGCGACCCGTTCAGATGGTTTGGGTCTCACGGTGCGACCCGTTCAGACGGTTTGGGTCTCACGGTGCGACCCGTTCAGATGGTTTGGGTCTCACGGTGCGACCCGTTCAGATGGTTTGGGTCTCACGATGCGACCCGTTCAGATGGTTTGGGTCTCACGGTGCGACCCGTTCAGATGGTTTGGGTCTCACGGTGCGACCCGTTCAGATGGTTTGGGTCTCACGGTGCGACCCGTTCAGATGGGTTGGGTCTCACGGTGCGACCCGTTCAGATGGTTTGGGTCTCACGGTGCGACCCGTTCAGATGGTTTGGGTCTCACGGTGCGACCCGTTCAGATGGTTTGGGTCTCACGGTGCGACCCGTTCAGATGGTTTGGGTCTCACGGTGCGACCCGTTCAGATGGTTTGGGTCTCACGGTGCGACCCGTTCAGATGGTTCAGCATTGCACCTGTACTACCATTACTGTACCTCAATTCCACCTCACAAAATCTGCATTTCCTTCTCATTTAACTCCTCAAAGTATTGCCATACAGGACTTCCCTGCTGCCGCTGGCCTTTCTCTGCCTTTCTTCCAACTGTTAACGACGATGAGGTAGTGGTGGAGAGTCGACTTCAAAATAATTGATTCCTCGACTCCTTGCAAGTCTACTCCCATTTCTGAGTGTCAAGATTCGATTCCCCTAGGAATCGACTCCTAAGATTCTGTATTTTTGGAACAGTGGAGACTGAATAGTTGCCATTCCTCCGAGATCACAAACACTGACATCTTTCATAGCGAGGGACGGAGAGAGAGAGGAGGGGCACAGTATAGTCAGGTCAGCCACCAGACAGTCAGAACCGTACACTAGGCCTATCTATCAGTATAGTCAGGTCAGCCACCAGACAGTCAGAACCGTACACTAGGCCTATCTATCAGTATAGGCAGGTCAGCCACCAGACAGTCAGAACCGTGCACTAGGCCTATCTATCAGTATAGGCAGGTCAGCCACCAGACAGTCAGAACCGTGCACTAGGCCTATCTATCAGTATAGGCAGGTCAGCCACCAGACAGTCAGAACCGTGCACTAGGCCTATCTATCAGTATAGGCAGGTCAGCCACCAGACAGACAGTCAGAACCGTGCACTAGGCCTATCTATCAGTATAGGCAGGTCAGCCACCAGACAGACAGACAGAACCGTGCACTAGGCCTATCTATCAGTATAGGCAGGTCAGCCACCAGACAGTCAGAACCGTGCACTAGGCCTATCTATCAGTATAGGCAGGTCAGCCACCAGACAGACAGTCAGAACCGTACACTAGGCCTATCTATCAGTATAGGCAGGTCAGCCACCAGACAGAACCGTACACTAGGCCTATCTATCAGTATAGGCAGGTCAGCCACCAGACAGACAGTCAGAACCGTGCACTAGGCCTATCTATCAGTATAGGCAGGTCAGCCACCAGACAGACAGTCAGAACCGTGCACTAGGCCTATCTATCAGTATAGGCAGGTCAGCCACCAGACAGACAGTCAGAACCGTGCACTAGGCCTATCTATCAGTATAGGCAGGTCAGCCACCAGACAGACAGTCAGAACCGTGCACTAGGCCTATCTATCAGTATAGGCAGGTCAGCCACCAGACAGTCAGAACCCTGCACTAGGCCCATCTATCAGTATAGGCAGGTCAGCCACCAGACAGTCAGAACCGTGCACTAGGCCTATCTATCAGTATAGGCAGGTCAGCCACCAGACAGAACCGTACACTAGGCCTATCTATCAGTATAGGCAGGTCAGCCACCAGACAGACAGTCAGAACCGTGCACTAGGCCTATCTATCAGTATAGGCAGGTCAGCCACCAGACAGACAGTCAGAACCGTACACTAGGCCTATCTATCAGTATAGGCAGGTCAGCCACCAGACAGTCAGAACCGTGCACTAGGCCTATCTATCAGTATAGGCAGGTCAGCCACCAGGCAGAACCGTGCACTAGGCCTATCTATCAGTATAGGCAGGTCAGCCACCAGACAGACAGAACCCTGCACTAGGCCTATCTATCAGTATAGGCAGGTCAGCCACCAGACAGTCAGAACCGTGCACTAGGCCTATCTATCAGTATAGGCAGGTCAGCCACCAGACAGTCAGAACCGTGCACTAGGCCTATCTATCAGTATAGGCAGGTCAGCCACCAGACAGACAGTCAGAACCGTACACTAGGCCTATCTATCAGTATAGGCAGGTCAGCCACCAGACAGACAGTCAGAACCCTGCACTAGGCCTATCTATCAGTATAGGCAGGTCAGCCACCAGACAGTCAGAACCCTGCACTAGGCCTATCTATCAGTATAGGCAGGTCGGCCACCAGACAGACAGTCAGAACCGTGCACTAGGCCTATCTATCAGTATAGGCAGGTCAGCCACCAGACAGACAGTCAGAACCCTGCACTAGGCCTATCTATCAGTATAGGCAGGTCAGCCACCAGACAGACAGTCAGAACCGTGCACTAGGCCTATCTATCAGTATAGGCAGGTCAGCCACCAGACAGACAGTCAGAACCGTGCACTAGGCCTATCTATCAGTATAGGCAGGTCAGCCACCAGACAGATAGTCAGAACCGTGCACTAGGCCTATCTATCAGTATAGGCAGGTCAGCCACCAGACAGACAGTCAGAACCGTGCACTAGGCCTATCTATCAGTATAGGCAGGTCAGCCACCAGACAGACAGTCAGAACCGTGCACTAGGCCTATCTATCAGTATAGGCAGGTCAGCCACCAGACAGACAGTCAGAACCGTGCACTAGGCCTATCTATCAGTATAGGCAGGTCAGCCACCAGACAGACAGACAGAACCGTACACTAGGCCTATCTATCAGTATAGGCAGGTCAGCCACCAGACAGACAGTCAGAACCCTGCACTAGGCCTATCTATCAGTATAGGCAGGTCAGCCACCAGGCAGACAGTCAGAACCGTGCATTAGGCCTATCTATCGGCAATCAAAAGCTGTATCTCACAATTTCTTGGCTTGCAATGTCTCGCAACTAGGATAGGATATTCTACACGCAACAGAAGGAAGACTGAACAAACTTGCAACATAATCGGCGTAATGAATCCACCCCAGGCGAGCCAGCGTTTAAGAGAGAGAGGAGGGGGCAGAAAAGAAAAGAAAAGGTGGCATGTCTTGGTAATCTGTCTTGCATGCCACGCAAATTCACCAAAGTAGCCTAAAGTTCGCCTCTTCCTCTCTGATTTTATTTAATTTACACAACTTTCCCCTTTATAGCCATATAGTCTAATTAGGCTACAAGGTTCCAGTACCGAGTCGATGTGCAGGGGTACAAAGTAATAACTTGGCTATATACAATTTACAGTACCAGTCAAAGTTTGGACACACCTACTCATTCAAGGGTTTATCTTTATTTTCTACATTGTAGAATAATAGTGAAGACATCAAAACTATGAAATAACACATATGGAATCATGTACTAACCAAAAAAGTGTTAAATCAAAATATATTTTATATTTCAGATTCTACAAAGTATCCACCCATTCTCTCAACCAGCTTCACTGCATCGCAGTGCTAGCTGTGCCACTAGAGATCCTGGTTCGAGTACAGGCTCTGTCGCAGTCGGCTGCGACCGGGAGACCCATTGGGAGGCGCACAATTGGCCCAGCGTCGTCCAGGTTAGGGGAGGGTTTGGCCGGTAGGGATGTCCTTGTCCCATTGCGCACTAGCGGGCCGGGCGCAGTGCACGCTGACACGGTCGCCAGGTGTACGGCGTTTCCTCCGACACATTGGTGCGGATGGCTTCCGGGTTAAGCGGGCATTGTGTCAAGAAGCAGCGCGACTCGGTTGGGTTGTGTTTCGGAGGACGCACGGCTCCCGACCTTCGCCTCTCCCGTGTCCGTACGGGAGTTGCAGTGATGGGAGAAGACTAACTACCAATTGTATCCAACCAATCACGAAATTGGGGAGGAAAAAACGTTTGAGCCAATAAGTTGTGTTGTGACAAGGTAGGGGTGGTATACAGAAGATATCCCTATTTGGTAAAAGACCAAGTCCATATTATGGCAAGAACAGCTCAAATAAGCAAAGTGAAATGACAGTCCATCATTACTTTAAGACATGAAGGTCAGTCAATACAGAACATTTCAAGAACTTTGAAAGTTTCTTCAAGTGCAGTCGCAAAAACCATCAAGCGCTATTCTGAAACTGGCTCTCATGAGGACCGCCACAGGAATGGAAGACCCAGAGTTACCTCTGCTGCAGAGGATAAGTTCATTAGAGTTACCAGCCTCAGAAATCTGCAATTAACTGCACCTCAGATTGCAGCCCAAATAAATGCTTCAGAGTTCAAGTAACAGACACATCAACTGTTCAGAGGAGACCGCATGAATCAGGCGTTCATGGTCGAAATGCTGCAAAGAAACCACTACTAAAGGACACCAATAAGAAGAAGAGACTTGCTTGGGCCAAGAAACATGAGCAATGGACATTACACCGGTGGAAATCTGTCCTTTGGTCTGATGAGTCTAACTGTGAGATTTATGGTTCCAACTACTGTGTCTTTGCATGTGTGGTTCCCACCGTGAAGCATGGAGGAGGTGGTGTGATGGTGTGGGGATGCTTTGCTGGTGACACTGTCTGTGATTTATTTAGAATTCAAGGCACACTTAACCATCATGGCTACCACAGCATTCTGCAGCGATACACCATCCCATCTGGTTTGCGCTTAGTGGGACTATCATTTGTTTTTCAACAGGACAATGACCCAACACACCTACAGGCTGTGTAAGGGCTATTTTACCAAGAAGGAGAGTGATGGAGTGCTGCATCAGACGACCTGGCCTCCACAATCACCCTACCTCAACCCAATTGGTTTGGGATGAGTCGGACGGCAGAGTGAAGGAAATGAAGCCAACAAGTGCTCAGCATATGTGGGAACTCCTTCAAGACTGTTGGAAAATAATTCCAGGTGACTACCTCATGAAGCTGGTTGAGAGAATGCCAAGAGTTTGCAAAGCTGTCATCAAGGCAAAGGGTGGCTACTTTGAAGAATCTCAAATATAAAATATATTTTGATTTGTTTAACACTTTTTTGGTTACTACATGATTCCATATGTGTTATTTCATAGTTTTGATGTCTTCACTATTATTCTACAATGTAGAAAATAGTAAAAATAATTATAATATAAATAATTCTTTAATCAGCACAACAGTTTTCAGCTGTTCTAACATAATTGCAAAAGGGTTTTCTAATGATCAATTAGCCTTTTACAATGATAAACTTGGATTAGCATATGTAGATATTCCATAAAAAAAATATTAAAAAAATCAGCCGTTTCCAGCTACAATAGCCATTTACAACATTAACAATGTCTACACTGTATTTCTGATCAATTTGATGTTATTTTAAAATGTACAATTTTTTTTTGCTTTTCTTTCGAAAACAATGACATTTCTAAGTGACCCCAAACTTTTGAACGGTAGTGTATATATAAATTCCAGTCGTACTTTATCAAAAGCCTTTTCGAAGTCTGCTATGAATACCAGGCCTGGTTTCCCAGATTTTTCATAGTGTTCTATTGTTTCCAGTACTTGCCTTATATTATCTCCAATGTATCTTCCATGTAAAAAACCTGTCTGATTAGAATGAATAATATCCGACAATACCTTTTTAATTCTATGCGCTATACATTTTGCTAGAATTTTTTAAATCACAACACTGAAGTGTAAGGGGCCTCCAATTTTTTTAATGAACTAGATCTATATATTTCCCACTGGTATCCTGTTTCAGCAATAATGAAATCAGACCTACTTGTTGAGTGTCTGATAATCTACCATTTACATACGAGTGGTTAAAACATGCTAGTAACGATCCTTTGAGAATATCAAAAAAAGTTTGGTATACCTCAAACTGGTATGCCATCCAGCCCTGGAGTTTTCCCGGACTTAAAGGCTTTAAATGCATCAAGAAGTTCCTCCTCCGTAATTTCACCTTCACATGAATATTTCTGTACGGCTGTTTATTTTACATTATCAATAGAAAAAATTATCCATACAATTAACTTTGGTTAGAGGAGATGGAGGAGACAAACCAAAACATATGCTTAAAGTACTTTGTTTCCTCCTTCAAAATATCATTTGGTGAATCATGGGTGACTCCGTCATTTGTTACCAGTTTCAGTAAATTATTTTTGGTAGCATTTCTATGTTGAAGATTAAATAATAATTTTGTGCATTTTTCCCCATATTCCTTCCAGTTTGCTTTATTTTGTATCTTTCTTGAATAAGTTCCTCCATTTAGTTTTGTTTTTCCTCTAATTTATTCTGAGCCTCTATGTTACAGTTTTTATTGCCATCTATCTGTTCTGTTGCTTGCAGGGTTGATCATTTATTATATATATTGTCAAAGAAGTGTGGATCATCATTATTTGGTCCGTAAAGGTTAATGAGCCATATCTGTTTATGGTCCAATAACATATTTTAAATAATCCATCTACCTTGCGTATCTGTTTGGACAATTTGCACATTCGGATCGAAATTACTGTTAATTAATATCATCACCCCTTTTGAGTTTCTTAGCCCATGGGAGAAGTATATTTGCCCCCCCAGTCCTTTTTCCACACAACTTAATCTAGAATTGTTGAATGAGTTTCCTGTAAACAATAGATATTATATTCGTTCTCTTTGAGCCATGTAAATATTGTTCTTCTTTTGTTATTATCTGCTAAACCAGATATACCTATACTTATTTCACCATTACATATATTTGTTGGTGGGACCAATAAAAAGAGCTGGTATTTACGTCTGAGACTTGATGGTGGGTGGCAGCTGCTTGTAGTCTCCAGCCAGGACACACCTCCTGCCTCTGAGCAGAGCGATCCAACAGGAGCTCTCCAAGGCCTGGGCGCACTCGTCTATCACCACCCAGTCAAAATGGTCTACAGGTAGGTTCTTCAGAGGGCCACCGTCATTAGCACCTGGAGACAACACAGACAGGTCATATTATTGTTCAGTAGGACGCCACCCAGTCAAAATGGGGACAGAGGGTCATGTTCAGTAGGCACCAAAGGGAAGGAAACATATTTAAACAGGAGGGCTACCAGGACTTGTCCAATCAGAAATGCAAATTGTCCTTTTTTTGTTGCAAAACATTTTGAAACATTTTATACAGTGGGGAAAAAAAGTATTTAGTCAGCCACCAATTGTGCAAGTTCTCCCACTTAAAAAGATGAGAGAGGCCTGTAATTTTCATCATAGGTACACGTCAACTATGACAGACAAAATGAGAAAAAAAATCCAGAAAATCACATTGTAGGATTTTTAATGAATTTATTTGCAAATTATGGTGGAAAATAAGTATTTGGTCAATAACAAAAGTTTCTCAATACTTTGTTATATACCCTTTGTTGGCAATGACACAGGTCAAACGTTTTCTGTAAGTCTTCACAAGGTTTTCACACACTGTTGCTGGTATATTGGCCCATTCCTCCATGCAGATCTCCTCTAGAGCAGTGATGTTTTGGGGCTGTCGCTGGGCAACACAGACTTTCAACTCCCTCCAAAGATTTACTATGGGGTTGAGATCTGGAGACTGGCTAGGCCACTCCAGGACCTTGAAATGCTTCTTACGAAGCCACTCCTTCGTTGCCCGGGCGGTGTGTTTGGGATCATTGTCATGCTGAAAGACCCAGCCACGTTTCATCTTCAATGCCCTTGCTGATGGAAGGAGGTTTTCACTCAAAATCTCACAATACATGGCCCCATTCATTCTTTCCTTTACACGGATCAGTCGTCCTGGTCACTTTGCAGAAAAACAGCCCCAAAGCATGATGTTTCCACCCACATGCTTCACAGTAGGTATGGTGTTCTATGGATGCAACTCAGCATTATTTGTCCTCCAAACACGACGAGTTGAGTTTTTACCAAAAAGTTATATTTTGGTTTCATCTGACCATATGACATTCTCCCAATCCTCTTCTGGATCATCCAAATGCACTCTAGCAAACTTCAGACGGGCCTGGACATGTACTGGCTTAAGCAGGGGGACACATCTGGCACTGCAGGATTTGAGTCCCTGGCGGCATAGTGTGTTACTGATGGTAGGCTTTGTTACTTTGGTCCCAGCTCTCTGCAGGTTATTCACTAGGTCCCCCCGTGTGGTTCTGGGATTTTTGCTCACCGTTCTTGTGATCATTTTGACCCCACGGGGTGAGATCTTGCGTGGAGCCCCAGATCGAGGGAGATTATCAGTGGTCTTGTATGTCTTCCATTTCCTAATAATTGCTCCCACAGTTGATTTCTTCAAACCAAGCTTCTTACCTATTGCAGATTCAGTCTTCCCAGCCTGGTGCAGGTCTACAATTTTGTTTCTGGTGTCCTTTGACAGCTCTTTGGTCTTGGCCATAGTGGAGTTTGGAGTGTGACTGTTTGAGGTTGTGGACAGGTGTCTTTTATACTGATAACAAGTTCAAACAGGTGCCATTAATACAGGAAACGAGTGGAGGACAGAGGAGCCTCTTAAAGAAGAAGTTACAGGTCTGTGAGAGCCAGAAATATTGCTTGTTTGTAGGTGACCAAATACTTATTTTCCACCACAATTTGCAAATAAATTCATAAAAAATCCTACAATGTGATTTTCTGGATTTTTTTTCCTCAATTTGTCTGTCATAGTTGACGTGTACCTATGATGAAAATTACAGGCCTCTGTCATCTTTTTAAGTGGGAGAACTTGCACAATTGGTGGCTGACTAAATACTTTTTTTCCCCACTGTAGTGTGCCCCCTAATGAACAACTGTTGATATCCACCATCGCTCACCTGTGTTAGTGGCTAGGACAAAGTTGATATCCACCATCTCTCACCTGTGTTAGTGGCTAGGACAACGTTGATATCCACCATCGCTCACCTGTGTTAGTGGCTAGGACAACGTTGATATCCACCATCGCTCACCTGTGTTAGTGGCTAGGACAACGTTGATATCCACCATCGCTCACCTGTGTTAGTGGCTAGGACAACGTTGATATCCACCATCGCTCACCTGTGTTAGTGGCTAGGACAACTGTTGATATCCACCATCGCTCACCTGTGTTAGTGGCTAGGACAACGTTGATATCCACCATCGCTCACCTGTGTTAGTGGCTAGGACAACTGTTGATATCCACCATCGCTCACCTGTGTTAGTGGCTAGGACAACGTTGATATCCACCATCGCTCACCTGTGTTAGTGGCTAGGACAACGTCAGCTCGTTTGAGGACCTCCGTAATGGCCGCAGCTTCCCTGGTCCTCAGCTCTTTCCTCAGCTCTCCTACCTCCCTCTTCAGGTTGACCCGATCTCCTTTGTCACGAATCTTCTTCATCCCCATCTACACATTGAGAAAACATTCATATCTAACCTAGAAGCCTTCCAATACATCCAGAAAATACACTAAAGAAAATTACCTTACTTTCTAAGCTTAAAAGCCTTTTCACAAATACTAATGAATGCCAGGAGCTGGGAGTTAACCAGTGATATGACATGTAGAGTTTCTGGACATTGATATTCTGTATATTACAGTAACTTCTGATACCAAATAATCTGTTATCATAATTTACCAGTCAAATAATTAGAGACCAAGCTGAAGTTAGCGCTAATGGAAACCCATCACACTCACAAACGCTTTCATATTAAGATGTCATTATCATTGATGCCATATTATCAATACTTACAAAAGCTTTGTCGATGTCTTTGCGTATGTCAGCGATGATGTTGCTGTTGTCACTGTGAGCGAGGACGGCGTCCAGTGAGTGTTTCTGAATGGACTCTAGCAGGCGGGCAGGGTGACCCAGTCTCAGCACCTTAGCTTTGGCCTTGACCAGGCGCTCTACCAGGTTATCCACCGCCACGTTAGAACCAGCACAACACAGGACCTACAGGACAAACAGACAAACACCAATAAGAGTCAACATCTGGTCCAAGTGTGACGAACAAAACAATGAACCAATGATTACAAAGGATTACCTAAACCATATTTAAAAAGGATTACCTAAACCATATTTAAAAAGGATTACCTAAACCATATTTAAAAAGGATTACCTAAACCATATTTAAAAAGGATTACCTAAACCATATTTAAAAAGGATTACCTAAACCATATTTAAAAAGGATTACCTAAACCATATTTAAAAAGGATTACCTAAACCATATTTAAAAAGGATTACCTAAACCATATTTAAAAAGGATTACCTAAACCATATTTAAAAAGGATTACCTAAACCATATTTAAAAAGGATTACCTAAACCATATTTAAAGCCAGATTCAGCAATTTTTCAATAGAACATATTGACTTGTGTGTCAAAAGACTGTCATAACTTGATACTTCTCTTGATCAGAATGGACACACCAATGTACTGTATGACATCATCTCTACCTTCTGTCCCCGTTTGACCACCTGGAGGATAATTTCCACCACAGTGGTTGTCTTGCCAGTGCCTGGTGGTCCGTGTATCACAGCTACCTCTCTCTGAGACAGAGCAAACGACACCGCCTCCCTCTGAGACTCATCCAGACCAGTGTTCAGGAAAGACAGATCATCTGAACAAATAAGAGGAGACAATTGTCAATCTTATATTTGCGTCTAAGAAGTTTTTTCAGACAGGTGAATATTTTTTCTGATGTCCAATTTAAGAAGGGTATAATCTGGTGCGCTACAGTAGGCTAATAGCATCTGGTGTGCTACAGTAGGCTAATAGCATCTTCCAGAGAGGCAGCCTTACTTGGTTGTGATAAAGAGCCAGGTTCGGAATAGCCAAAGAGAACGCTGATCAAATCCGAGGCTGGTCCACTGCTGTACCCATTCAGAGTGTTCAAGGCCCTGCGGACAACAAGTATTGGAATATGTCGATATTAGAGTCAGAGTTAGGGAGTGAGGTCGGGATTAGAGTCAGAGTTAGGGAGTGAGGTGGGGGATTAGAGTCAGAGTTAGGGAGTGAGGTCGGGGATTAGAGTCAGAGTTAGGGAGTGAGGTCGGGGATTAGAGTCAGAGTTAGGGAGTGAGGTCAGGATTAGAGTCAGAGTTAGGGAGTGAGGTCGGGGATTAGAGTCAGAGTTAGGGAGTGAGGTCGGGATTAGAGTCAGAGTTAGGGAGTGAGGTCGGGATTAGAGTCAGAGTTAGGGAGTGAGGTCGGGATTAGAGTCAGAGTTAGGGAGTGAGGTCGGGATTAGAGTCAGAGTTAGGGAGTGAGGTCAGGATTAGAGTCAGGGTTAGGGAGTGAGGTCGGGATTAGAGTCAGAGTTAGGGAGTGAGGTCGGGATTAGAGTCAGAGTTAGGGAGTGAGGTCGGGATTAGAGTCAGAGTTAGGGAGTGAGGTCAGGATTAGAGTCAGAGTTAGGGAGTGAGGTCGGGATTAGAGTCAGAGTTAGGGAGTGAGGTCAGGATTAGAGTCAGAGTTAGGGAGTGAGGTCAGGATTAGAGTCAGAGTTAGGGAGTGAGGTCGGGGATTAAAGTCAGAGTTAGGGAGTGAGGTCAGGATTAGAGTCAGAGTTAGGGAGTGAGGTCGGGATTAGAGTCAGAGTTAGGGAGTGAGGTCGGGATTAGAGTCAGAGTTAGGGAGTGAGGTCGGGATTAGAGTCAGAGTTAGGGAGTGAGGTCGGGATTAGAGTCAGAGTTAGGGAGTGAGGTCAGGATTAGAGTCAGAGTTAGGGAGTGAGGTCGGGGATTAAAGTCAGAGTTAGGGAGTGAGGTCAGGATTAGAGTCAGAGTTAGGGAGTGAGGTCGGGATTAGAGTCAGAGTTAGGGAGTGAGGTGGGGGATTAGAGTCAGAGTTAGGGAGTGAGGTGGGGGATTAGAGTCAGAGTTAGGGAGTGAGGTGGGGGATTAGAGTCAGAGTTAGGGAGTGAGGTGGGGGATTAGAGTCAGAGTTAGGGAGTGAGGTCAGGATTAGAGTCAGAGTTAGGGAGTGAGGTCAGGATTAGAGTCAGAGTTAGGGAGTGAGGTCAGGATTAGAGTCAGAGTTAGGGAGTGAGGTCGGGGATTAAAGTCAGAGTTAGGGAGTGAGGTCAGGGTCAGAGTCAGGGTTAGGGAGTGAGGTCGGGATTAGAGTCAGAGAGTGAGGTCAGGATTAGAGTCAGAGTTAGGGAGTGAGGTCGGGATTAGAGTCAGAGAGTGAGGTCAGGATTAGAGTCAGAGTTAGGGAGTGAGGTCGGGATTAGAGTCAGGGTTAGGGAGTGAGGTCGGGATTAGAGTCAGAGTTAGGGAGTGAGGTGGGGGATTAGAGTCAGAGTTAGGGAGTGAGGTCGGGATTAGAGTCAGAGTTAGGGAGTGAGGTCAGGATTAGAGTCAGAGTTAGGGAGTGAGGTCAGGATTAGAGTCAGAGTTAGGGAGTGAGGTCGGGGATTAAAGTCAGAGTTAGGGAGTGAGGTCAGGGTCAGAGTCAGGGTTAGGGAGTGAGGTCGGGATTAGAGTCAGAGAGTGAGGTCAGGATTAGAGTCAGAGTTAGGGAGTGAGGTCGGGATTAGAGTCAGAGAGTGAGGTCAGGATTAGAGTCAGAGTTAGGGAGTGAGGTCGGGATTAGAGTCAGGGTTAGGGAGTGAGGTCGGGATTAGAGTCAGAGAGTGAGGTCAGTGAGGTCTAGGGCGGCAGGTAGCTTAGTGGGTAAGAGCGTTGTGCCAGTAACCGAAAGGTCGCTGGTTCTAATCCCCGAGCCGACTAGGTGAAAAATCTGTCGATGTGCCCTTAAGCAAGGCACTTAACCCTAATTGCTCCTGTAAGTCGCTCTGGATAAGAGCGTCTGCTAAATGACTAAAATGTAAATGTAAAAATGTCAGGATTAGAGTCAGAGTTAGGGAGTGAGGTCGGGATTAGAGTCAGAGTTAGGGAGTGAGGTCAGGATTAGAGTCAGAGTTAGGGAGTGAGGTCGGGATTAGAGTCAGAGTTAGGGAGTGAGGTCGGGATTAGAGTCAGAGTTAGGGAGTGAGGTCAGGATTAGAGTCAGAGTTAGGGAGTGAGGTCGGGGATTAAAGTCAGAGTTAGGGAGTGAGGTCAGGATTAGAGTCAGAGTTAGGGAGTGAGGTGGGGGATTAGAGTCAGAGTTAGGGAGTGAGGTGGGGGATTAGAGTCAGAGTTAGGGAGTGAGGTCGGGATTAGAGTCAGAGTTAGGGAGTGAGGTGGGGGATTAGAGTCAGAGTTAGGGAGTGAGGTCGGGATTAGAGTCAGAGTTAGGGAGTGAGGTCAGGATTAGAGTCAGAGTTAGGGAGTGAGGTGGGGGATTAGAGTCAGAGTTAGGGAGTGAGGTCGGGATTAGAGTCAGGGTTAGGGAGTGAGGTCAGGATTAGAGTCAGAGTTAGGGAGTGAGGTCGGGGATTAAAGTCAGAGTTAGGGAGTGAGGTCAGGATTAGAGTCAGAGTTAGGGAGTGAGGTCGGGATTAGAGTCAGAGTTAGGGAGTGAGGTGGGGGATTAGAGTCAGAGTTAGGGAGTGAGGTCAGGATTAGAGTCAGAGTTAGGGAGTGAGGTGGGGGATTAGAGTCAGAGTTAGGGAGTGAGGTCGGGATTAGAGTCAGGGTTAGGGAGTGAGGTCAGGATTAGAGTCAGAGTTAGGGAGTGAGGTCGGGGATTAAAGTCAGAGTTAGGGAGTGAGGTCAGGATTAGAGTCAGAGTTAGGGAGTGAGGTCGGGATTAGAGTCAGAGTTAGGGAGTGAGGTGGGGGATTAGAGTCAGAGTTAGGGAGTGAGGTCGGGATTAGAGTCAGAGTTAGGGAGTGAGGTGGGGGATTAGAGTCAGAGTTAGGGAGTGAGGTGGGGGATTAGAGTCAGAGTTAGGGAGTGAGGTGGGGGATTAGAGTCAGAGTTAGGGAGTGAGGTGGGGGATTAGAGTCAGAGTTAGGGAGTGAGGTGGGGGATTAGAGTCAGAGTTAGGGAGTGAGGTCGGGATTAGAGTCAGAGTTAGGGAGTGAGGTCAGGATTAGAGTCAGAGTTAGGGAGTGAGGTCGGGGATTAAAGTCAGAGTTAGGGAGTGAGGTCAGGATTAGAGTCAGAGTTAGGGAGTGAGGTCGGGATTAGAGTCAGAGTTAGGGAGTGAGGTCAGGATTAGAGTCAGAGTTAGGGAGTGAGGTCGGGGATTAAAGTCAGAGTTAGGGAGTGAGGTCAGGATTAGAGTCAGAGTTAGGGAGTGAGGTCGGGATTAGAGTCAGAGTTAGGGAGTGAGGTGGGGGATTAGAGTCAGAGTTAGGGAGTGAGGTCGGGATTAGAGTCAGAGTTAGGGAGTGAGGTCAGGATTAGAGTCAGAGTTAGGGAGTGAGGTGGGGGATTAGAGTCAGAGTTAGGGAGTGAGGTCGGGATTAGAGTCAGGGTTAGGGAGTGAGGTCAGGATTAGAGTCAGAGTTAGGGAGTGAGGTCGGGATTAGAGTCAGGGTTAGGGAGTGAGGTCGGGATTAGAGTCAGGGTTAGGGAGTGAGGTCAGGATTAGAGTCAGGGTTAGGGAGTGAGGTCGGGATTAGAGTCAGAGAGTGAGGTCAGGATTAGAGTCAGAGTTAGGGAGTGAGGTCGGGATTAGAGTCAGGGTTAGGGAGTGAGGTCGGGATTAGAGTCAGAGAGTGAGGTCAGGATTAGAGTCAGAGTTAGGGAGTGAGGTCAGGATTAGAGTCAGGGTTAGGGAGTGAGGTCGGGATTAGAGTCAGAGAGTGAGGTCAGGATTAGAGTCAGAGTTAGGGAGTGAGGTCAGGGTTAAGGTCAGGGTAACGGTTAAGTTCAGGCATAGGTTTTCTTACTAACTTTTTCATGCGTTTGTACGTGACATCGTTAGCCAGCTTCATGAGGTTGTACAGAGCGTCTGTGTCCAGGTTGAGCCCGTCTGGTGAGTCCTCACAGGCTACGGTTATAGCTGACTGACTGCTACGGGTCACTACGCCAGTGGCCAGCTGGGAGGACGGCTTACAGCCATCCAAGTCATACACACCCACGATGTCTCCTGCAACCACAGACAAACCAATCAGAGAGTTATTCATTTAGTTTAGCCTATGTAAATAGCCTTTTCATAGACCCGTTTGTGCTTTTTGCCAACTCCAATGGCCATAGAATATATGGTACCAGGCTACCACTGTATGTAAAGTCTTTCATACAGTAGATAATTACATAAAGATGGCTAGACCATGAGCTATGATATTCAACGTTCTTACCGGGTCCAAAGTTGTTGCTAGGTAGCACGGAGACGCCCATGTGTTTTCTGGGTTCTAGAAGGATGAGCGATCGCCCATAAAGGCCAGTCGACTGGCTTCCTATCCGCAGCTTCAGAAGACACACGCCTTTACTCTGGAGATCTTTCAGAGAGACATTCTCCTGCCATAGCCTACAGATACACAACCAGAGGAAACATTCAGATTCATGTCCTCAATGAGGCAATTCATTTAGCAACGAACACAATACATACAGACCAAAACATCTTTAAAAAAACAAACAACAGAAAGGAAACATGGTCAGTTTTGTATGGTTCCTTTGGAAGGGGTCTTCAATACAAAACGACACTGGTTATGGAAGGGGCCACATGCAATACTCTGGCTTCTGGGGCCATACAGTGGCTTGCGAAAGTATTCACCCCCCTTGGCTTTTTTCCTATTTTGTTGCCTTACAACCTGGAATTAAAATAGATTTTTGGGGGGTTTGTATCATTTGATTTACCTACCACTTTGAAGATGCAAAATATTTTTATTGTGAAACAAACAAGAAATAATACCAAAAAAAACCAGAAAACTTGAGTGTACATAACAATTCACCCCCCCAAAGTCAATACTTTGTAGAGCCACCTTTTACAGCAATTACAGCTGCAAGTCTCTTGGGGTATGTCTCTATAAGCTTGGCACATCTAGCCACTGGGATTTTTGCCCATTCTTCAAGGCAAAACTGCTCCAGCTCCTTCAAGTTGGATGGGTTCCGCTGGTGTGCAGCAATCTTTAAGTCATACCACAGATTCTCAATTGGATTGAGGTCTGGGCTTTGACTAGGCCATTCCAAGACATTTCAATGTTTCCCCTTAAACCACTCAAGTGTTGGTTTAGCAGTATGCTTAGGGTCATTGTCCTGCTGGAAGGTGAACCTCCGTCCCAGTCTCAAATCTCTGGAAGACTGAAACAGGTTTCCCTCAAGAATTTCCCTGTATTTAGCGCCATCCATCATTCCTTCAATTCTGACCAGTTTCCCAGTCCCTGCCAATGAAAAACATCCCCACAGCATGATGCTGCCACCACCATGCTTCACTGTTGGGACGGTGTTCTCGGGGTGATGAGAGGTGTTGGGTTTGCGCCAGACATTGCGTTTTCCTTGATGGCCAAAAAGCTCAATTTTAGTCTCATCTGACCAGAGTACCTTCTTCCATATGTTTGGGGAGTCTCCCACATGGCTTTTGGCGAACACCAAACGTGTTTGCTTATTTTTTTCTTTAAGCAATGGCTTTTTTCTGGCCACTCTTCCGTAAAGCCCAGCTCTGTGGAGTGAACGGCTTAAAGTAGTCCTATGGACAGATACTCCAATCTCCGCTGTGGAGCTTTGCAGCTCCTTCAGGGTTATCTTTGGTCTCTTTGTTGCCTCTCTGATTAATGCCCTCCTTGCCTGGTCTGTGAGTTTTGGTGGGCAGCCCTCTCTTGGCAGGTTTGTTGTGGTGCCATATTCTTTCCATTTTTATATAATGGATTTAATGGTGCTCCATGGGATGTTCAAAGTTTCTGATATTTTTTATAACCCAACACTGATCTGTACTTCTACACAACTTTGTCCCTGACCTGTTTGGAGAGCTCCTTGGTCTTCATGGTGCCGCTTGCTTGGTGGTGCCCCTTGCTTAGTGGTGTTGCAGACTCTGGGGCCTTTCAGAACAAGTGTATATATATATATACTGAGATCATGTGACACTTAGATTGCACACAGGTGGACTTTATTTAACTAATTATGTGACTTCTGAAGGTAATTGGTTGCACCAGATCTTATTTAGGGGCTTCATAGCAAAGGGGGTGAACACATATGCACGCACCACTTTTCAGTTATTTATTTTTTAGAATTTTTTTTAAACAAGTTATTTTTTTCATTTCACTTCACCAATTTGGACTATTTTGTGTTTGTCCATTGTGTATGTCCAAATCATTTAAATTACAGGTTGTAATACAACAAAATAGGAAAAACGCCAAGGGGGATGAATACTTTTGCAAGGCACTGTATGTATCACGCATTGTGACCTAAAAGGCTAAACTGACGCTAACTCAACATTGAGACACTTAAATACATACCTTGTCTCCTCGATCTCCGCTTCTCTCTCCTCCTGAAGGAGCTCTAGGGTCTTGGACACAAAGCTTTCCACCTCCATTTCTCACTGAAAAATTACACAAGCATAATGATCCGTTTATGAAAAAAGGTCTTCATAAATACATTTGCTTGATTGATTTCAAAACATAAACACAAGTAGCTAAAGTCTGATGCTCTACCGAGGTTGCAGAAATATGATGACGTGTCGTGGGTACCAAGCTGATAGGGTGCTCCTGACAAACTGTGTAGATAATTCTTACATTTACATTCTATTTGAAGTTGGCTGGCGTTAGGAGCTGAAGGTTGTAACAAAACAAGCCATGCAATGAACGGGGACAAGCTCACAGCTTAAGCAGTGAACAGCTGGCTTTACAACATTAAAACCCATTCAGTCTGTCTACAACAGGCTCTCAAAGGGCTGGATAGACATCATCACTGTAGCATCCACACACAGAATGAGCTCCTGTAGCATCCACACACAGAATGAGCTCCTGAGTTGGGAAATCTTGTGCAATACACCGACGCGTGTCTTGTATTCTAGATCCGAAATGGCCCCCGCCCCTTCCATTCAACCACAAGAGCATTAATGAGGTCGGGCGCACTGATGTTGGGCGATTAGGCCTGGCTCGCAGTCGGCGTTCCAATTCATCCCAAAGTTCTTCCACACCGATCTCGACAAAGCATTTTCTGTATGGACCTCGCTTTGTGCACGGGGGCATTGTCATGCTGAAACAGGAAAGGGCCTTCCCCAAACTGTCGCCACCAAGTTGGAAGCACAGAATCGTCTAGAATGTCCTTGTATGCTGTAGCGTTAAGATTTCCCTTCACTGGAATTAAGGGGCCTAGCCCGAACCATGAAAAACAGCCCCAGATCATTACTCCTCCTCCACCAAACTTTACAGTTGGCACTATGCATTGGGGCAGGTAGCGTTCTCCTGGCATCCGCCAAACCCAGATTTGTCAGTCGGACTGCCAGATGGTGAACCGTTCTGTGAGCTTGTGTGGCCTACCACTTCGCGGCTGAGCCGTTGTTGTTCCTAGACGTTTCTGCTTCACAATAACAGCACTTACAGTTGACCGGGGGCAGCTCTAGCAGGGCAGAAATTTGACGAACTGACTTGTTGGCAAGGTGGCATCTTATGACGGTACCACATTGAAAGTCACTGAGCTCTTCAGTACAGGCCATTCTACTGCCAGTGTTTGTCTATGGAGATTGCATGGCTGTGTGCTCCACTTTATACACCTGTCAGCAACGGGTGTGGCTGAAATAGCCGAATCCACTAATTTGAAGAGGTGTCCACATACTTTTGTATCTATAGTGTACCACCTATCGCACCTTCACAAAAAAAAAAAAAAAAAAGACATGGCTAAAAGACAGACTTGTAAACACATTTACTAGCTGTGTATTGCTGATTTCCATGTTGTCTGTAGCTTGTGAGGTGTGGAAACACTTAGTTGCCTTTATGCATTTTGTTTTGTTGGGCTATTCCTCTGTCTGCATGCTACGTCTTGCTTGTCCTGTGTTGGTCACTGTTATTGGAATGGTTTTTAATAACCAGCCCAGGGACTGCGGTTGAAAATTAGTCGGCACTTTTACTGAAACGTTGATTAATGTGCACTGTCCCTGTAAAAAATAAACTCAATAACGTAAAAGATCCAGCTAGCTAGGTAGGCTAACTAGCTAGCCTACCATAGATCTATGGCTGCTACTGTCATTTAAGAAAATGACACACAAAAAAACGGCAGATTAACAGTGTTAGCTATAATTCCCAACTCCTTATTAGATATCACTTCTATAACGACAGCAAACTAGTGTAGGTAAACAAAAAAAACTACCTGCTAGTTGAATCAGTTTGAGTTGAGCAAATTCATTATTTTCCTCTTCGGTGGAATAATGCGTCATTTAGTTGCAAACGTCTAATGTATATCGCCACCTGCTGAGCTGGAGCGAGGGTTAGGTTGAAAGTTGCTGAATAAATCTACAGACAGTTTATTTTCTTTGGTACCAAAAAAAGATTATTCTCTGTCCTTTGATTTTTCCTAGAAATGTTGTATGCTGTAATATCTGTTTATTTCATTGTGCAACTTCCATGAGCAAAAGTTCCAAATACAAAACTCTTATTTTGAAAACCACAATTGGAGGACCAGGGTCAGGAAACAGAGACTGTGGAGCATGTATTGCTACAGTGTGGGCAGTATCAGAGGGAAAGAGAGAGGATGAGATCTAGTATGAGGGAGAAGGGGATACAGGAAATTAGTTTAAAGAGTATGTTGAGTAGAACGTCATTAGATATAGTCTCACATATTTTGTTATCTTTTTTTTAAGAGAAACTGGGTTGGCAGGTAGGATTTAGTTTCTTCCTGTCTCTGGCCCACACCAGTACAGTAGGTGGCGGTAATGCGCCATAACGTTGGATGCCAACTGCCGATAAACCCCACTGAAGAAGAAGAAGAGGACCAGGAAGTGTCTCTTCTTTCTTTTTTCTTTTTTTGCTAGTTAGCTGTCAAAGAGCTCGTACTCACCATAGAGAACGATAGAGAAAGCATCCCTATATGGTTTTGATTATGGCGTCTGTGCGTGCACAGGCAGGCGCTAACTCCGCCATGGTTCGTTGGACAAAGCCTATGGGAAAATGAATGGAGTTTTTGTTGGGGTTTTGGATAAACTCCAAAAAATAAGGTCTGTGGTAAACACAGGCTTAGGAGATCTTATACGTTTTGGTCTATGTGATCATCTTCATCAGCTAACGTCACTTTTTGTGAATATTGAAGCATTTATGTAATAAAAAAAAGCACATAAAGGCTTGATAATTCATGAAGGTCATGTTAACTGACTGATATTATCATAGAACAAAACATAAAGGCTTGATAATTCATGAAGGTCATGTTAACTGACTGATATTATCATAGAACAAAACATAAAGGCTTGATAATTCATGAAGGTCATGTTAACTGACTGATATTATCATAGAACAAAACATAAAGGCTTCATAATTCATGAAGGTCATGTTAACTGACTGATATTATCATAGAACAAAACATAAACGCTTCATCATTTATAAAGGTCATGTTACCTGACTGATATTATCATAGAACAAAATGTATAAGATTTCCTAAACCAGTGTTAACCTTATTTTCTGCGTTTATCCCAAAACCCTATATTTCCCCATTAATTTTCCCCATAGGAATGGCTGAACGAACCAGAGGTAACTCATTATATGGGTTTTAGGACTACAAACTGGCGAGCTCTATTGAGGCAACCTCCATTTTGAAGTAGTCCATTTTCTTCTTCACGATTGGCTGATCCCTCCTGATGACCCTGTTGGACTCCAAGAGGGATCAGCCAATGAATTGTGAATTTCTTACCCAGTTGATCACATTAAAATGGCGAAAGCCCTCAATGGCGCTGCCAGAGTGAGAGTGGGGAAGAACAAACAAGACACAACCTGAAAGTTGTGTCGAGACGGAAAAGATGGCGGAAGCAGACGATGAAGTGGATTCTGAATCTAATGGCGGTAGAATCAAGGAGAATTTGAATATTGTCCAAAATAATGGAAAACGGAGCAAAGTAAGGTACAGTGATGTCACTTCCTATCTTGTAGGAGGACGGTTTGTTAATGAGGAGCAGCTGATCGAATTACCAATCTTGAGGAATCCATTTGAGCTATCCAAACTGGTGGAGAGAGTGCTGGGTAGAGTGAAGGCTGTGAGGATCACGAGAGGCGGGCTTGTTTTGATTTTTTGTGCTTCTGAGGATCAGAAGAAATGTGTGTTGCGTCTCACCCGATTTGATCCGTTTGAAGTGTGGTGTGTGTCCCTTAGGAACAGGGCACCTCTCAAGGGGGTCATTTCTGGACTCTCCTGGGAAGTAGATGTTGAAGAGATGAAAAATATTACTGGAGTGATTGATGCACGTTGGATGAATCGTGTGGTGAATGAAGAAAAAGTGAAGAGTCTATCTGTTCTTTTGTTTTTTGATATGGAGTCTCTCCCTACTCAAGTGCAGTTGGGGTGTATTAACTACAGAGTCAGAGCATCTATCCCAAGACCAATGCAGTGTGATCACTCGAAAGCTTTTGGTCATGTTTCAAGTGTTTGCAGAAGGGAGAAGCAGAGATGTCCAAGTTGTGGAAAAGATCATATTATGTGTTATAAAAGTGATGAAAACGTGACATGTTGCCATTGTGTTGGGAACCATGAAGCCACGTCTGTTGAATGCCCCACAAGGGTGAAAGAGAGTGAGGTGGCCAAAGTCAGGGCTGTCCAGAGCATTTCATATGCAGCAGCTGTTAAAAGGGTTGAGGGTTTGAATGGTGCTCCTGAAGAGTCCATGGTGGTGGATAGGCCTTCACTGCAGGCTGCAGGTCCAGGAAGATATAAATCATTGTGGAAGCGGCGGAGCGGTTCCTGGGGCTGAAAGATTTCTCTGCGAAGGAGTTACATGTAATATTGTCACAAGCCGTACCAGCGTCTCAGGCCCTAGAGTCTGAGAATGGAGATATGGAGATTTGAAAGAAGGAAGAAGTGGGAGTTTTGTTAATGTACTATATTTATTTGGGTGGATTAAGTTAGTTTCCATGTCACCTATGGATTTTCTTTTTTGACCTCGTTTTGGTTTCAACCCCTCCAGTTGGTGGCGGCAATACACCTTTTCGGGTTGTTGTCCGCCATAAAAGCGTCAGAAGAAGAAGAATGGCGCTGCCCATGAGAATACCTGTTGACATCGCCTTTTGGCCACTAGAGTTCTCTATCATTCTCTATGGTTCACACAAGACACAAGGACCTGCAACTAACTGCATGGGTAGAGTTGAGTGAGATTGCTAGTATATTCGTGATTTCTCACTGGTTATAATTCATATAAAAATGTTGAATTGGCAGTGGGCACCATGCATCTTTGGGTGTCTAGCTGACTCGATAACAATAACATCGTAACTCTAGCCAGGCAGCGTGATTTTGGCCGGAACTCACAAATGCTTCCGACACAGTTTCCTGTATCACACTAGCTAGAACTTGTAATTATCTGATTGGATAAGTTAGCTAGAAATCCGTTTTTCATTTCGTGTTGGTGCAGCCAACTGCAGTAGCAGCAATTGGTATCATTCCCTGTCTCTGTGTAGCTTGACTCAGAGGAGAAGATGAGAGCAGAAGCGATGTTCATCCTTGTGCTACACACCATCCTGTCTGCGCTGTTGGTCAGCGATGTTAGTGCTACGCTGTCCAGGACTGATGCCAAGAAGAAGGACTCCAAAACACAAGAGCCAGAGGTGAGGAAGAGGAGGATAGTGGTGATTTTATGATGAGGATGAGTGGTGGAATCACTCTTTTCCATCCTGGAACCAGTGTATGTAATGGCCTCAATTAGCTACGCATATTATGGACACTGGAGTTAAATGTCCTTAGCTAGGGCTCAGCCCATGTGTGTGGGGAAAGTGTGGACTTTGTATTCCCCCTCTACCCAGTTCTGATTTCAGTAAATGACCAGTATTGTAGAAGGGACATAGACCACAATGAATGAATGATATAAATTGTCACTGTTTGTTCAGCTAGTCTCATCCCAGTTCCCACTGTTGCTGTGTATTCCTCCAAGACTACCAGGGTTGGGGGTCAATTCAGGAAGGTGATTTTGAAGTTAAAATCCAAGAAATTGAACAACTTTTAGAAATACATTTTCTGCCTTTTTCAGGTTATTGAGGAAACCATTGAAAATAGATGCCCTTTTTTCCAATGATTTTGAATTGGAATTTCAGTTTACTTCCTGAATTGACAGCCTTCAAATTCGAATGGACCCCAACCCTGGAGACTACAGTTGGTCTGGTTTTTACAACTACACACGCAGATCGTTTTATCTTGTGTTTTGTGTATTATTGTTGTTATATCAGACGTCCCAGGCGGAGCAGTCGGTGCTGGAGCGAGGCCTTGTTGTTGCTGACCCTCAGTGGAAGGACATCGTAAAGGAGGAGAGGAGATACTGCCAACGGGCTGTGACTAAACACACGTTCCAAGGGCCCGTGCTGGGATATATAACTCCTGTAAGTGCAGTGCTTGATTTGGGCATGAGCTCTCATGGGAGCTGAGATCCGGCAACACAAAAGTTATACTGCTTGACTTCCTGCACCTCTTATAAAAACGATTGGCTTAAAAGTATTGCATAGTTCCTCGACCCTAAATATAAACAGTACCGGCACACAATAATGAGTACCGACACCTATTTTAGTCTATTGTCAGGCGCTGTTTAAGTCTGTAAAAGCAGGTTGGTGTGTTGGTTTGTTGCCAGGTTTAACCAGACTGAACGCTGCGATCACCTTTGAACAACAGTTAAACTTGGTCCTGTTGATGATCACAAGTTTACTGGAGAACGGAGACCAAGTAGAGACTTTCGGACAAGGTGGATAATTGTATAATATAAGGCAGTTTATTCAGAGGTAAAGATATCTGTAAATAGCGTGCACGGACCCGTTCGTCAATCTCGTAGGGAGATATCTGAGAGAGAGCCCCTAAACATTGTGTGCTGACATTTTATACAATAAAATGAAGTAGGTTGAATCTAGTAGTTCTGATCTTCTGATTGGTCCTGATGAGTTGGGCGAGGTCACCTCCAGGCTACTGTCACTGTTGCATTGGCTCTGAGTCGGGTTCTCTGTCTTCAGATGTTCAGCCTAAGAGAAGGGGATTTTTGTGTGTGTGTGTGTGCGTGTGTGTGTTTAACAATGATGATGTGTGTGTGTGTGTGTGTGCGTGTGTGTGTTTAACAATGATGATGTGTGTGTGTGTGTATGTGTGGGTGTGTGTGTGTATGTGTGTGTGTGTGTGTGTGTGTGTCCTCAGAGCAAGAACTCGTGAGTTGGAAGAACTGAGAGACCTATGGCGTGGGTGTTGTCCTTAGCCACCTGCTGATAAGGCTGACAAGATAGGACTCTTTTGTGCATTGTATTGAATACAAAGGCCCAACACAAAATGGGTCATGCACAAGATTTTAGTCAGACCAAGCTATAACATTATATATTTACTACGACAGTCCTCTACAGAAATGTTGTCAATTTTTGCCTGCAGATTAGCCTTTAATCCAGAACCTGGTGTACTCATTGTACTCCATGTTTAGCATGGCAAGGAGAAGCATGATAACTCAGTACAGACTGGTACCCAGCCTATCTGCAGGTACCGATGTGTCTATCTGGTTGATTCTGATCACCCTGCTTTTACTGTTTTAATGTCTGTGTGTTTTAATAGTGGAACTATTATGTTACTACTGTTGTGTAAAAGCTATATCTCATCAATAGGCTCCTTGAATACTTTCTGAATCAATTCTTCATATAACCTCTCACTTTCTCTCTCTCACTTTCTCTCTCTCACTTTCTCTCTCTTCGCTTTCTTTTCCCATCCTCCAGTGGAACTCCCATGGTTACGATGTTGCCAAGGTGTTTGGTTCCAAGCTGAGCTCTGTGTCTCCAGTGTGGCTACAGCTGAGACGGAGAGGACCAGAGAGCTTCCATATCACCGGTCTTCATGACCATGACCCAGGTAAGGGGACCAGAGAGCTTCCATATCACCGGTCTTCATGACCATGACCCAGGTCTGCCATAGACTAGCAGGAGTAATGTCAGCCAAACGTTGTGATGTTGTCAGACAATGTTGTGAAGTTGTCAGCCAGAGTTGTGATGTTGTCAGACAAAAGTTGTGATGCCTAAGAAATATGTACATTTACTAAGGGAGTAGATGTGAAATATAGAGAAAATATAGAAAGTTGTGTCTTTCAAAGATAAAAACTCTCTCCTTCTTTTGTAGGTTGGGTAAAAGCTGTGCGGAAGGCAAACAAAAAAATCAAAATGCGTAAGTGTATGTTAAACTCAGCTTTTTTTACTTTAAGTATATTCCCAGATGACCTCACTACGGTATCATTCAGTCACCTGCAGCTCCAATGATCACTCTCCTTCTGGTCAAACTCTCCTTCTGGTCAAACTCTCCTTCTGGTCAAACTCTCCTTCTGGTCAAACTCTCCTTCTGATCAAACTCTCCTTCTGGTCAAACTCTCCTTCTGGTCAAACTCTCCTTCTGGTCAAACTCTCCTTCTGGTCAAACTCTCCTTCTGGTCAAACTCTCCTGCTCTCTAGTCCTAAAATAGGGCCCGGTGTTTGGTAATCATGTGACATGTCTGGATTTGAACGTTTATTTCAATATTTTTCATCAAACTGTCCCCTTGTCTTTTTATGTCAGATGGTCCAGCACTGTACTCAGACAACTGCTTTCATTTTTGGTGTAATTCTCATTTCTGGACGAGGCTTAAAATACGGGATAGAATCTTGCTGTATTTCACATGATTCCCAAACACATGGCACATGATCCTGTTCTTCTCTTCTCTTCCGCTCAGTTCCTCGCCTGTTATTTGACGGCTGGTCGTACCAGGACTACATGAGTGTTCTTGGCAGTGAGGATGAGATCGAGGAGCTGGGGACTGAGATGGTGGACGTAGCTAAGGTAAGGAGGGGCATTTTTGCTTTATTCAGACATTTTGGGACACTGTAAAGTCCATGGTGAATAAGAGCACCTCCTCCCAGCTGCCCACTGCACTGAGGCTAGGAAACACTGTCACCACCGATAAATCTACAATAATCGAGAATTTCAACAAGCATTTTGCTACGGCTGGCCATGCTTTCCACCTGGCTACCACTACCCCGGCCACCAGCTCTGCACCCTCCGCTGCAACTTGCCCATGCCCCCCCCCCGCTTCTCCTTCACACAAATTCAGACAGCTGATGTTCTGAAAGAGCTGAAAAATCTGGACCCCTACAAATCAGCTGGGCTAGACAATCTGGACCCTTTCTTTCTAAAATTAGCTGCCGAAATTGTCGCAACCTCTCTTTCGTAACGTCTGAGATCCCCAGAGATTGGAAAGCTGCCGCTGTCATCCCCCTCTTCAAAGGGGGTGACACTCTAGATCCAAACTGTTACAGACATGTATCCATCCTGTGCTGCCTTTCGAAAGTTTTTGAAAGCCAAGTTAACAAACAGATCACCGACCATTTCGAATCCCACCGTACCTTCTCCGCTATGCAATCCGGTTTCCGAGCTGGTCATGGGTGCACCTCAGCCACGCTCAAGGTCCTAAACGATATTATAACCGCGATCGATAATAGACAGTACTGTGCAGCCGTTTTCATTGACCTGGCCAAGGCTTTCGACTCTGTCAACCACAGCATTCTTATTGACCTCCCGAGAGGCGCAGTGGTCTAAGGCAGTGCTAGCTGTGCCACTAGAGATCCTGGTTCGAATCCAGGCTCTGTCGTAGCCGGCCGCGACCGGGAGACCCATGGGGCGGCGCACAATTGGCCCAGCGTCGTCCAGGGTAGGGGAGGGAATGGCCGGCAGGGATGTGGGTTTGACTCCCACGGGGGGCCAGTATGAAAAAAATATATAAAAAAAAAAAAATACAAAAATATAAAAAATGATGTATGCACTCACTAACTGTAAGTCGCTCTGGATAAGAGTAAATGTAAAATGTAAATATAAATGTTATTGGCAGACTAAATAGCCTTGGTTTCTCAAATGACTGCCTCACCTGGTTCACCAACTACTTCTCAGATAGAGTTCAATGTGTCAAATCGGAGGGCCTGTTATCTGGACCTCTGGCAGTCTCTGGGGGTGCCACAGGGTTCAATTCTTGGGCCGACTCTATTCTCTGTGTATATCAATGATGTCGCTCTTGCTGCTGGTGACTCTCAGATCCACCTCTATGCAGACGACACCATTTTGTATACATCTGGCCCTTCATTGGACACTGTGTTAACAAACCTCCAAACGAGCTTCATCGCCATACAACACTCCTTCAGTAGCCTCCAACTGCTCTTAAACACTAGTAAAACTAAATGCATGCTCTTCAATCAAACGCTGCTGGCACCCGCCCACCCGACTAGAATCACTACTCTCGGCGGGTCTGACCTAGAGTATGTGGACAACTACAAATACCTAGGTGTCTGGTTAGACTGTAAACTCTCCTTCCAGACTCACAATAAGCATATCCAATCCAAAGTTCAATCTAGAATCGGCTTCCTATTTCGCAACAAAGCCTCCTTCACTCATGCTGCCAAACATGCCCTCGTAAAACTGACTATCCTACCGATCCTTGACTTCGGCGATGTCATTTACAAAATAGCCTCCAACACCCTACTCAGCAAATTGTATGTAGTCTATCACAGTGCCATCCGTTTTGTCACCAAAGCCCCATACACTACCCACCACTGTGACCTGTACGCTCTTGTTGGCTGGTCCTCAATACATATTTGTTGCCAAACCCACTGGCTCCAGGTCATCTATAAATCACTGCTAGGCAAATCTCCGCTTTATCTTAGCTCACTGGTCACCATAGCAACACCCACCCGTAGTCTGCGCTCCAGCGGGTATATCTCACTGGTCATCCCCAAAGCCAACACCTCCTTTGGCCGCCATTCCTTCCAGTTCTCTGCTGCCAATGACTGGAACGAACTGCAAAAATCTCTGAAGCTGGAGACACTTATCTCCCTCACTAACTTTAAGCATCAGTTGTCAGAGCACCTTACCGATCACTGCACCTGTACACAGCCCATCTGAAATTAGCCCACCCAACTACCTCATCCCCATATTGTTATTTATTTTGCTCTTTTGCACCCCAGTATCTCTATTTGCACATCATCTCTTGCACATCTATCACTCCAGTGTTAATACTAATTGTAATTATTTTGCATTATGGCCTATTTATTGCCTTACCTCCATAACTTGCTACATTTGCACACACTGTATATATATTTTCTGTGATATTTTTGACTTTATGTTTTGTGTTACCCCATATGTAACTCTGTGTTGTTGTTTTTATCGCACTGCTTTGCTTTATCTTGGCCAGGTCGCAGTTGTAAATGAGAACTTGTTCTCAACTGGCTTACCTGGGTAAATAAAGGTGAAATAAAAAATTAAACAGAAAAGAAACAGCTTGGAGGGAGACAAAATGGGAAAGGAGGAGACGGGGCTCAAACCCTGGTCTCTGGGGTACCAGGTCTGTCCATGTGGGCTCCCGAGTGGCGCAGCGGTCCGGTCCTGGGCTCCCGAGTGGCGCAGCGGTCTGAGGCACTGCATCTCAGCGGTCTGAGGCACTGCATCTCAGCGGTCTGAGGCACTGCATCTCAGCGGTCTAAGGCACTGCATCTCAGCGGTCTGAGGCACTGCATCTCAGCGGTCTAAGGCACTGCATCTCAGCGGTCTGAGGCACTGCATCTCAGCGGTCTAAGGCACTGCATCTCAGCGGTCTAAGGCACTGCATCTCAGCGGTCTAAGGCACTGCATCTCAGCGGTCTGAGGCACTGCATCTCAGCGGTCTGAGGCACTGCATCTCAGTGGTCTAAGGCACTGCATCTCAGTGCTAGAGGCGTCACTACAGACCGAGTGGAGCAGCGGTCTAAGGCTCTGCATCTCAGTGCTAGAGGCGTCACTACAGACCGAGTGGAGCAGCGGTCTAAGGCACTGCATCTCAGCGGTCTAAGGCACTGCATCTCAGTGCTTGAGGCGTCACTACAGACCGAGTGGAGCAGCGGTCTAAGGCACTGCATCTCAGCGGTCTAAGGCACTGCATCTCAGCGGTCTAAGGCACTGCATCTCAGTGCTTGAGGCGTCACTACAGACCCCCTGGTCTGATTCCAGGCTGTATCACAACCGGCCGTGATTGGGAGTCCTATAGGGCGGCGCACAATTGGCCCAGCGTCGTCCGGGTTTGGCCGGTGTAGGCCGTCATTGTAAATAAGAATTTGTTCTTAACTGACTTGCCTAGTTAAATAAAGGTAAAATAAAAAAAACAATACAAAAAAAACTTAAGGAGTTGATTTCACGATATAATACTAATAGTAATGCAGTATAGTACATTTATATAACATCAGTTGGCAAGTGAGATTGAAAACAATTTACCAACCGCCAAAAAGCTGAATGTGTTGTGTGTTTTTCTAACGGTAAATATGATCATATACAGTAGGATGCCCCAAAGTGACTGTTTGTTGCAGACGTTGACTTCCGCTGTTTATTTCATAGGAGTGTTTCCTAAACGACTAACATGTAAAATGGAAATGCTCATTGTGTTCTGCCTTTGCAGACAGAAGGCTTTGACGGCTATACACTGGAGCTGTGGAGTCAGTTAGGAGGGAACAAGAGACAGTGAGTAACCCAGTACGACGTGATACCATTACCTGTCTTAGCCATGTTAAGAACCCCTCTGAACTTGTCTTAGCCATGGTAAGAACCCCTCTGAACCCGTCTTAGCCATGGTAAGAACCCCTCTGAACCCGTCTTAGCCATGGTAAGAACCCCTCTGAACCCGTCTTAGCCATGGTAAGAACCCCTCTGAACCCGTCTTAGCCATGGTAAGAACCCCTCTGAACCTGTCTTAGCCATGGTAAGAACCCCTCTGAACCTGTCTTAGCCATGGTAAGAACCCCTCTGAACCTGTCTTAGCCATGGTAAGAATCCCTCTGAACTTGTCTTAGCCATGGTAAGAATCCCTCTGAACCTGTCTTAGCCATGGTAAGAATCCCTCTGAACCTGTCTTAGCCATGGTAAGAATCCCTCTGAACCTGTCTTAGCCATGGTAAGAACCCCTCTGAACCTGTCTTAGCCATGGTAAGAATCCCTCTGAACCTGTCTTAGCCATGGTAAGAACCCCTCTGAACTTGTCTTAGCCATGGTAAGAACCCCTCTGAACCCGTCTTAGCCATGGTAAGAACCCCTCTGAACCTGTCTTAGCCATGGTAAGAACCCCTCTGAACCTGTCTTAGCCATGGTAAGAACCCCTCTGAACCTGTCTTAGCCATGGTAAGAATCCCTCTGAACCTGTCTTAGCCATGGTAAGAACCCCTCTGAACCTGTCTTAGCCATGGTAAGAATCCCTCTGAACCTGTCTTAGCCATGGTAAGAATCCCTCTGAACTTGTCTTAGCCATGGTAAGAACCCCTCTGAACCCGTCTTAGCCATGGTAAGAACCCCTCTGAACCCGTCTTAGCCATGGTAAGAACCCCTCTGAACCTGTCTTAGCCATGGTAAGAACCCCTCTGAACCTGTCTTAGCCATGGTAAGAACCCCTCTGAACTTGTCTTAGCCATGGTAAGAACCCCTCTGAACCTGTCTTAGCCATGGTAAGAACCCCTCTGAACCTGTCTTAGCCATGGTAAGAACCCCTCTGAACCTGTCTTAGCCATGGTAAGAACCCCTCTGAACCTGTCTTAGCCATGGTAAGAACCCCTCTGAACCTGTCTTAGCCATGGTAAGAATCCCTCTGAACTTGTCTTAGCCATGGTAAGAACCCCTCTGAAGACACATTTTGAACCGTAGTTTGTATTTACTGTAAACACTATTCCATTCAGGGAGCTGGTCCACATGGTGACACACATCTGTGAGGCTCTTAAGGAGAAGAAACTGGACTGTGTACTGGTCATTCCGCCAGCCGTCACACCAAGGTAGGTGATACAGACGTCACAGAAATATCACAACATGATTGATTTACTATTTTAGCAGATCATTAAAACACAGCCCGGCTGAATTTTGTAGAACATTTTAGAGACCTTGGCGGTGTAGATACATGTATTTTGTATTTTTAATACAATTTCCTGCAATTCTACAGATGTCTCCATGGAGCTGGGAGAAAACGTTGCAGATTTAAAGCTAATTTCCTGCAATTCTATGCATTATGCCATGGCTAAAGCTGTGTTCTTTTCCTCAAACATAATACAATCAATACTGTTAAATTCATTGTTTTTGTCATTTTCAATTCTCCTTGAATGTCTAGCTTTTATTTGGGTGATTGTTAGTTCTCAAAGATTATATTATTAAAAAATCTATAGGTCTGTTAAGGGAAAAAGGTGAGCAGTCATTGATAAAGTAAATCAAAAATCAATCCGTTGCAACAGGGAGACAACCTCCAGCGTTGGAGCGTAGAAGAATGTGTAACAGGCCTAGAGAAGGACTTTATAACCACTATCAGGAACAGGGAGACAACCTCCAGCGTTGGAGCGTAGAAGAATGTGGAACAGGCCTAGAGAAGGACTTTAGAACCACTATCAGGAACAACTGTTCTGTCAACAATGTAACTAAATCCTGTAGGAACTCTAAACAAGGCGTAGTGACCCTGGGCTAATGGTACCGAAGATGAAATCAGCTGCTCCAGAATCACACCAGTGAGAGAGGCTTGTAGGAAGATGACATTAGCTGCTCCAGAATCACAGAGTCACAGATACATTATCATTATCATTATTATCATTATCATTATCAGTGTGTCCTTGAATCCGGTCTGGCATCAAACTTTAACCAGAACATTTGATAGTGGCAGTTTAACAGGTCATCAACGGGTATGACTTTAACTCATCTTAAATTCCCCGTTATCTTTCCTACATACTTTATATCTGGTTTTAGTCGTTTTTAATTTACACTGAAAGTGTTTTTCCATCCCGAAAATACATTACAATGTTTTGACTTAAGCATCCCGGAAGAATGCTTAGGCTGCCCGCCCAAGGATTTCAATGGCAGGAAAATCCCTGCAATACCATTCGTACCATGTCTTTGATCTAACTGATCCATGTAATAACGGCAGGGAGGAGGTTCATATTTCTGTTGTGATCAGTTCAGGCCAGCCGGGGATGTTCGGGAGAGAGGAGTTTGAGCAGTTAGCTCCCGTAGTGGACGGATTCAGTCTAATGACCTACGACTTCTCCTCTGAACGGTAAGATTTCCTTCTCACTGAAACAATCATATCCTTTCATTAAAAATATTATATTCGTAAAATGACCATCACTGAACATTTGACAGATGTTATAGGCCACTCCTATGTTGTTAGTATATCAGTAAGTCAGGTTCTCTGCTACCTCCTAGACCGGGCCCCAGCTCCCCTCTACCCTGGGTCAGAGAATGTGTTCTAGAGTTGTCCCCCAACACCCAATGGAGACACAAGATACTGCTGGGACTGAACCTGTATGGACAGGACTTCTCCACCCACGGAGCTGAACCACTGCTGGGGGGCAGGTAGGATACTCCTAATAATACTTAATACTGGTAGTCGTTCTCTAGTAGCAGTAATCTATACAGAAGACGGTACAGAAACTGCCAGGTTATTTTATGGGACAGAAATGGCCTCTCTCTTTCTGTCACCTCCAGTCCCCTTCACCCCTCTCTCTCTCTTTGTCACCTCCAGCCCCCCTTCACCCCTATCTCTCTCTCTTTGTCACCTCCAGCCCCCCTTCACCCCCCTCTCTCTCTCTCTCTCTTTCTGTCACCTCCAGCCCCCCTTCACCCCTATCTCTCTCTCTCTCTGTCACCTCCAGCCCCCTCTCTCTCTTTCTGTCACCTCCAGCCCCCCTTCACCCCTATCTCTCTCTCTCTCTGTCACCTCCAGCCCCCTCTCTCTCTCTCTTTCTGTCACCTCCAGCCCCCCTTCACCCCTCTCTCTCTCTCTCTCTCTGTCACCTCCAGCCCCCTCTCTCTCTCTTTCTGTCACCTCCAGCCCCCTCTCTCTCTTTCTGTCACCTCCAGCCCCCCTTTACCCCTATCTCTCTCTCTTTCTGTCACCTCCAGCCCCCCTTCACCCCTATCTCTCTCTCTCTCTGTCTCCTCCAGCCCCCCTTCACCCCTATCTCTCTCTCTTTCGGTCACCTCCAGCCCCCCTTCACCCCTATCTCTCTCTCTCTCTGGTATTTCCTGTAAAGGTTCATTGAGCTCTTGAAGGAGCTGAAGCCTAAACTACGTATTACCCAGCAATAACACACGAGTTACTCCATATAATATTCAACAGGCAAATAGTTTAGATTTATACTCCTTTCCCAGACCTTATCCCCCTTCCTTTCTTCTCTTCCCTGTAAAGGTTCATAGAGCTCCTGAAGGAGCTGAAGCCCAGACTACTATGGGATGACCAGGCTGAGGAGCACTACTTCAGTTACAAGAGGTACAGTTAGTCTACTTCAGCTTCATATTATGACAACTCAAAGAACCATCATTCCCAGATTATATGAAGTGCAGTTTCCATTCAGGTCTCCTTTTATTTACAGTTTTTGTGAAGAAATGGGGCTTGTCTTGTCTGATATCTTGCCAGTATCATCACACCACAATAACTCACTTGATTTTATGTTCCACATTCTAGGAGCAATGGAGTCAAGCATGTGGTCTATTACCCAACGCTGAAGGTATGACCTTTTGACCTCCATTTGATGTACAGAATACATCAGACACCATATACATCTGCAGATGATTCTCAAAATAACCAAATAAATACACACGTATAGAGTATCATGGCACACCAGGTTTAAGTTAAGTTGATTAATGATCAAACATTTTCCAGAAACACAGATCCTTATCATGTATTGCCCTCTTCTCCAGAAACACAGATCCTTATCACGTATTGCCCTCTTCTCCAGAAACACAGATCCTTATCACGTATTGCCCTCTTCTCCAGAAACACAGATCCTTATCACGTATTGCCCTCTTCTCCAGAAACACAGATCCTTATCATGTATTGCCTTCTTCTCTGCATCTCTCCCTCTCTTCTCTAGTCTCTCCATCAACGAATCTCTTTAGCCACTGAGTTGGGTACAGGAATCTCCATGTGGGAACTGGGTCAGGGATTGGACTATTTCTACGATCTTCTATGAGAAAGACACTCAAGCTCCTTTCTTTAGCAAATTAATCAACCGCTAAAATATCTGCAAATGTACAGTCCATGGTAATATTTGCTGAGCACCAACTAGCATGAGGATTACACTGTTATTTCTTTGACTACCTGGAATGAACGACGTCTCTTACCTCATGAAGACCAGGGTGATCATCGGTTGATTGTAGGAGACGGAGGCCAAGTTGTGTATATAGAGTAAATGTGACTGAACTAAGGAACTTGAAGCTGCCAACTTGGCAAGAGTTAGTTAATCATCCATCAAAGCAGCTTTCAACTGGGGCTTATAACAGGGTTATTATGGGATGTGGCACACAGAAGGTGTTCATGTTTTTAAATGGAAATACTGATATGAAATGGTAAGATAGTATAATACATAATATAATTTTTAAGGTCTGGTTTCCCGGACAGAGATTAAGCCTAGTCCTGAATCTCAATTGAAAATAGATTTTTAGTCCAGGACCAGGCATGTTTGTCAGGGTGACCGTTATAATCAGACATTAGTCTGCTGCCCACTGCAGGAATGTGTTATGTTTCTTTAGAAGACATTTGACATGAAATAAAAAAGGTACATTGTTCAGTGTTGTTTTTTTAATATAAAAATGTAATCGACAATAGAAATTGAAGTCCTACATAGATACAGTGCTACTTTTTCTAATACCTTCACTGGTTGCTGCTTGATTAGGTTTGACATGTGGTGGCCGATCTAGAAGTACTAGAAACAGCTACTGTACTGCAGGGCTGGGGTCAATTCCATTTAAATTCCAGTCAATTCAGGATGTGAACTGAAATTCAAATTCTCTTCAATGCTTTGTAGCTCAATTGGTAGAGCATGGCGCTTGTAACGCCAGGGTAGTGGGTTCGATCCCCGGGACCACCCATACGTAAAAATGTATGCACGCATGACTAAGTCGCTTTGGATAAAAGCGTCTGCTAAATGGCATATTATTTATATTATTATAAGGAAAATTTGGAATCTAATTGTAATTTGGTTGACTTACTTTCTGAATTGAAATGGAATTGACCCAACCCTGGTGTACAATACATAAAACAGGAGTCACACGTACAGCATGTCCTCAAGGCCCAACCAAACGTCATGATCAAATATATTACTAAATCCCTTTTTACCCAGACCCTTTATATTTGTCCTTCATAGCACTAAATGTAAAGGAAGTCTACTTTAAGGTTTTGCTTCTGTATTTGAAAGGTTCCGTTTTCTTACTGTGTTGTATGAGCCGTGTCTGCTAAATGATATCGATCATATCCCGTTCATGTCAAAATAAGGCTGGGATTTAAATCCGATCGCGCTTTGTGGGCAATGCACCTTTTAAAGAGCCATGGAACACGCAGATTGGCCAGTGTTTTTCTGTTGCTCATTAGAAAAACCACATTTCAGTCTTGCAGGTGTGTTTCCTGACCGATTCCGTGTTTGGTTAATTATGTTTGTCCCCCATGAGACACTGTAGACGCGACAGCCAATTTTCACTTCCTCAAAATCCCCAGAATGAATCTAAGATAACTCAAGAAATCTGTAATAAATGTAGACGTTTTTGCCAAGGATGTTTTAGTTGTGTAATTTTACATCTAAGGTGTTTGGTGCAGTATTTCTCAAGTAAAGAAATGCGTGACTTGTTGTCTTATGTAAACAAAGTCGACGCTGCTGAGCAGGTCTGTCTCACTTGTCTATGCTATTGGATAGAGAGCAATCACTGCAGCTGTTCACCCCATGTTAGCGGGCAAAAGGACATTGTCAAATCAAAACCCCAACCTTCATTTACCCGTAGTGACGCACGGATGTTCCAAACTCTGTTTTAGATGACTGACTTTATGACCAGAATTATCCTATTTACACTTTGTAGTAAATGTTGACACTAGAACAACAGTTTCTAACTCATATCAATACCAAATTGGCCGTTTTCAAATGGATTTGTTGCTTTTTAAAAGGCAGTTGCTCTTTAAAGGCAATGTTCCCGCACATTCTCAGCTGGTAGAGCACGGCGCTTGTAACGCCAAGGTAGTGGGTTCGATCCCCGGGACCACCCATACACAAAAATGTATGCACGCATAACTGTAAGTCGCTTTGGATAAAAGCGTCTGCTAAATGGCATATTATTATTATTATTATTATTAAATGCTGCATATGTTGATTCAATGGCAGATTACCTTTAAAATGGCACATAGCCGACAAAGCACGATCGGATTGAATCCCGGCCAAGGCTTGTTAGCTTGGTTCCTACGTAGCAGAACAGAAGACATGTTACTTTCCATTACAGAGCATGATGAGGTTATTGACAGCGACTGACGTAGACTGTATGTTCTGTCCGGTCACCAGGTGTCTGTCGATCACTACATGCACGGCATCCTCCTGACTAGCTGGAAAATAACAGCGATATGGAAATACGTCAGGTTACACACAACACTAACATCCACATCAGAGTCCTATTGATTGGGTTCCTGGCGTGTTCAACACTACTTCCTCATGTGTAGAGACCTGAGACCAATCAGATCTCTGTACATTCTGAAGGAGTGTTGAACATGGCAGGAAACCAATCAATATGATTTACTGATAGGGTCGCAAAATTCCACTAACTTTCCCCACCAAAAAACAGGTTTTCCACAAATCCTGGTTGTAGTATTCTGGATGTTATTGCTTATTCCATCCTGATTCTGGGACTCTTCCAACCCTGATTTTTTGGAAAGTTACCGGAATTATGCAACCCTACTTATTGATCATTTGAGCAACTCCTCTGCAATGTAGATCTCCTGAAACAACAACAACACTGTGCTGTAATGTTGACCTCCTGGAACAACAATACTAGTTATCTCCCACACTCACCGGTGTATGATCCTCCGCTGTCCTTGACAAAGTCCTCCACGATCAGAGGCAGGTTGGCAAAGTCTGGGCTCCTCACCAGCTCAAACACAGACGGCTGGGAAATAACACAACCGGGAGACTGGAAGTTGTATAAAACGAGTAGCCATATCTTTTAAAGCTAATCGGGTATATCATTGGCTTCTATGGATTTGGAATGTGGAGGTATTTCCCCCCCTTAAAGAGACACTAACCCCTGTGAGACTGTAGCCAGAGAAGATCCACCTCTGTCCCTCTACTACGGCGCAGCACAGACCAGATACACCTTGTCCCACAGCGCACACCGGCTCTGGTAGGTACAGACATGGTAGTGTCATGCAAAACAACGTCTCACAAACCACGCGACAATGTTTGACAATATTAGTTTCTAAACGTTTTGAGTCCCAAGATTTAGCTGGATGGCTGAAGTGTTGCAGACTGTGATAGAAACGTTAAGGTCATTTCCTCTTCAGCCGACACATGCAGCGTTTACCATGAATGCAGGAACATTACCTTTTAAATTTGTATTGGGCTTTAGCGGATTGAATAAAGACCTGATCTGGGTTAGGGGGATCTGCCCTATAGAGAGCTACACTAGAGACTAGGGGGATGGAGCACAGGGTACTAACTCTGCTGTGAGGTGAAGTGTGCGAGGATACGTGCCAGAGAGCCACTGTGCGCCAGGTCAGTGAGAGCCCCAGGACAGTCTGGAATCAGCAGAGCTTGGTACCGAGCACCTGGAATAGAGTGACGGTCATGACATCATCACGTGACCGTCGGCAAAGTATTATGCCAATTATTTCCATTTGTAATGATCTTAACAGTCAAAAGAACTGACCGCTGAATTACTGTCTAACAACTAACACATTTTGGATGAGGCTAAGAAGTATACAAAGGCTACATACTTTTTAAAATGTTTAGTCATTTAGCAGACGCTCTTATCCAGAGCGACTTACAGGAGCAATTAGGGTTAAGTGCCTTGCTCAAGGGCACATCGACAGATTTTTCACCTAGTCGGCTCGGGGATTAGAACCAGCGACCTTTCGGTTACTGGCACAACGCTCTTAAAAATTAAGCTACCTGCCGCATGTAATCATAAGTGGATCTTACCATCTATTGACTCCAACTTGGCTGGGGTTGCAAAAGACTTTTGGCTGAAGTCTTGTACCCATCTGGCTGTGGTTTCATCCACCCCGACAAAATCTATGGGCTTCCCCTGGAAATAACAAAAAGACACCAACATCGTGTGTGTGTTTTTCGGTGTGTGTTTGTCTGTTTGTGGGTCTGTGTTTTTTCGGTGTGTGCGTCTCCGTGTGTGTCTCACCCCTGGTGTCGCCGTCTGCAGGTTGAACACCGAACTGCAGAGACAGAAGGCTTGATGGAACGACCGAGCAGACACTCCTGTTGAGAGAAGAGAGAATTGACACACAGTAGGCTAGCCACTAAAGCAGCAGCATGATAAGCCATTCATGGTGATGATTGTACGATATGATAATGATTATGTGTCAAACAAACAAGCCGGGATAAGATATAAGCACAGCTATAAATTATTAATATTGCCATTTTTGAAACAGAAAAGATACTGTAAAACATGACTAATATGGGTACAGTAGCTATCAAGTTAGTTCAAATATGAAGACGCATTGTGTCCGTCACATGACATACACCCACAGTCAGCAGCGCCAGTTTGAGGTGCTCATATCGACAGAAGTGGATAAAGTGAAATGTTAATAATATGTAAACGCATTCAGTAGTTAACGCCTACCTTGTGCAGCTGCACTGGCCACAATTAGACAAGTGGGTTTAGAAGACATTTTAGTGGTTTATCAAAATCAAATCCGTTGCCTACCACCACAGACCATTAATCCAAAAAAAATATGAAAACAGGAAGTGATCACAGTTCAACTTCCGTTTCATCTAGCCAATGACAGTACAACACCCGTTTTCACACTGAACGAATTTCAAAATAAAAGTCTTAGGTAGATCGGATGGTAGCAAGTGAAGAGAGCTTAAAACAATGTGAATATCTTTGACAAAAACGCTTCTTCTTCTTCTTCTTCAATGAGGTTTAACGGCGGTTGGCAGCCAATAAATGTTGTATTACCGCCACCTACTAGACTGGAGTACAACTCCCTTATAATAATAATAATAATAATAATAATAATAAGCCATTTAGCAGACGCTTTTATCCAAAGCGACTTACAGTCATGCGTGCATACATTTTTTTGTGTACGTGTGGTCCCGGGGATCGAACCCACTACCTTGGCGTTACAAGCGCCGTGCTCTACCAGCTGAGCTACAGAGGACCACTTTGCTTTAAAAAAAAAATACAACAAAAAAATATATAATAATAATAATAATAATAATAATAATAACTACCATCCTCCACTATTTACATCTATTTATTCCTACCTCTGGCTAACAGTCTGAAAGGATGGGACGCCACCACTTAACACACCCTGTAACTCTTCTGATGTCAAGTCTCGCACACCCATATACCTCTCTGCAGCTGCCACCACAACATCTATTTTCTGCGACTTATGTTCCATCCCTGCAGTACAGTTGATAACCATTGCTATAAATGGCTAAAATCCAATCTTACTGAAACATATATCACTTGTTGGTTTATCCCTCTGTACTGGTACAGATCTACTACTCACACCACTCCTCTCAGGATCCCTCCCCCTTGACCCATCTTCCTCTACTTCCTTCACTGCCTCCGCATATGACAACTTCTGCTCTAACCCTGGAAACCTCAACCTGCCTTTCTCGCACCGGACATTTCTGATCCCCAGCCCCATGGCCACCCCTACAATAGCACACACTACTTTCCCCAATGCTGCACATTCCTTTGTCTCATGCCCTTCTGCACACTTCTCACACCTAAGAACCTCCCACCTACACACTGCTGCCACATGCCCATAAGGTTGACACCTGTAACAACGTAATGGCACACTAGCTCGTACCGGCTAACTTATATATCCTAACATCACTTTATCAGGCAGACTCAATTTCAAAACTCAAAAGACAATGACTCTTCTATTTCTCCACTCACGCCACCCTGTCTGCGTCGCACCAAACAACGAGCATCACAAACACCGGGAATCTTCCCCTTCAGTTGGTCAGCTTTTACATTTACCGCTACCCCAGTAATCACGCCTTTCAATGGAGCCCTTTTCTTGAGAGCAAAACAGTTCACATTTCTTGTCCCTATTCGTTCAACACGGAGCGCCTACTCCCTCTGATCAGCAGAAACACAAACAATTATCACCAGACCACTTCTGGTTACCCTCACCGATTCCACAGGATCCAACTCTGTTTTCACCCATCCTGAAACCACAAATGGATCAGCCGAAAGGCAAGGGTCCACTTTTTCCAAAACCTTCACTCCTACTGTCACAGACTCATCTTTATCCTGACCCTCTGTGCAAGCCTCAGGCTCCGAGTACTTCACTCCTACCACCTCTGATACTTCACCCTCATTCACTTCCATTTCTCCTCCTGTCTTCAGCTCACTCTGCTTACATTTCCTACCATTCTTCTTTAACAAACCTTCTCCCTTTTTCCCACCATTTTTAACCGACTCAATCTCACCCTCTTCCTCCCTCTCTCTCTTAGACCTCCTTTGCCTCTCTTTTTCCCTCCATTCCTCCTCCGTATTCCAAGTATAACTCTCCTTGTGATAATATTGCACTTCTCCTGACATACATCCTGTTCTCGCCTTCACAAGGGACGCCATTTAACCAGCTGTCACAATCTCCGTCCAATCAGCACCAACCCCTGGGGATGTCAGGTTTGAGCCTTGACAAAATACCTTTGAATATATGTACAGTGGGGAGAACAAGTATTTGATACACTGCCGATTTTGCAGGTTTTCCTACTTACAAAGCATGTAGAGGTCTGTAATTCAAAAATCCAGAAAATCACATTGTATGATTTTTAAGTAATTAATTTGCATTTTATTGCATGACATAAGTATTTGATCACCTACCAACCAGTAAGAATTCCGGCTCTCACAGACCTGTTAGTTTTTCTTTAAGAAGCCCTCCTGTTCTCCACTCATTACCTGTATTAACTGCACCTGTTTGAACTCGTTACCTGTATAAAAGACACCTGTCCACACAGTCAATCAAACAGACTCCAACCTCTCCACAATGGCCAAGACCAGAGAGCTGTGTAAGGACATCAGGGATAAAATTGTAGACCTGCACAAGGCTGGGATGGGCTACAGGACAATAGGCAAGCAGCTTGGTGAGAAGGCAACAACTGTTGGCACAATTATTAGAAAATGGAAGAAGTTCAAGATGACGGTCAATCACCCTCGGTCTGGGGCTCCATGCAAGATCTCACCTCGTGGGGCATCAATGATCATGAGGAAGGTGAGGGATCAGCCCAGAACTACACGGCAGGACCTGGTCAATGACCTGAAGAGAGCTGGGACCACAGTCTCAAAGAAAACCATTAGTAACACACTACGCCGTCATGGATTAAAATCCTGCAGCGCACGCAAGGTCCCCCTGCTCAAGCCAGCGCATGTCCAGGCCCGTCTGAAGTTTGCCAATGACCATCTGGATGATCCAGAGGAGGAATGGGAGAAGGTCATGTGGTCTGATGAGACAAAATTAGAGCTTTTTTGGTCTAAACTCCACTCGCCGTGTTTGGAGGAAGAAGAAGGATGAGTCCAACCCCAAGAACACCATCCTAACCGTGAAGCATGGAGGTGGAAACATCATTCTTTGGGGATGCTTTTCTGCAAAGGGGACAGGACGACTGCACCGTATTGAGGGGAGGATGGATGGGGCCATGTATCGCGAGATCTTGGCCAACAACCTCCTTCCCTCAGTAAGAGCATTGAAGATGGGTCGTGGCTGGGTCTTCCAGCATGACAACGACCCGAAACACACAGCCAGGGCAACTAAGGAGTGGCTCCGTAAGAAGCATCTCAAGGTCTTGGAGTGGCCTAGCCAGTCTCCAGACCTGAACCCAATAGAAAATCTTTGGAGGGAGCTGAAAGTCCGTTTTGCCCAGCGACAGCCCCGAAACCTGAAGGATCTGGAGAAGGTCTGTATGGAGGAGTGGGCCAAAATCCCTGCTGCAGTGTGTGCAAACCTGGTCAAGACCTACAGGAAACGTATGATCTCTGTAATTGCAAGACCATAAGCAAATAGGTAAACTGGGATAGTATATATATTTTCTGTTGTATTTCTGACTTTATGTTTTTTTTTTTACCCCATATGTAACTCTGTGTTGTTTTTATTGCACTACTTTGCTTTATCTTGGCCAGGTCGCAGTTGTAAATGAGAACCTGTTCTCAACTGGCTTACCTGGTTAAATAAAGGTGAAATAAAAAAATAAATAAAAAAATAATACTAAAGAGTTAATCAGGGTGATCTTTCCACAAATTGACAGGCACCCACCTTTCCATGGTAGCAAGATCTTATCTATTTTTGCTAACTTTCTATTATAATTTATTGAAGTGAGATCATTTATTTCCTTTGGGATATGTATTCCGAGTATATCCACATCACCATCAGACCATTTTATTGGTAAACTACATGGTAATGTATAGGAAATATATTTTTTACGCGCCAAGCGCTTTAGCACTCGGCGGTCCCGTTCTGTGAGCTTGTGTGGCCTTAGCCTTTGTTACTCCTAGACGTTTCCACTTCACAATAACAGCACATACAGTTGACCCGCTCACCTCTAGCAGGACAGAAATTTGGCGAACTGACTTGTTGGAAAGGTGGCATCCTATGACGGTGCCACGTTGAAAGTCACTAAGCTCTTCAGTAAGGCCATTCTACTGCCAATATTTGTCTATGGAGACTGCATGGCTGTGTGCTCGATTTTATACACCTGTCAGCAACGGGTGAGGCTGAAATAGCCGAATCCACTAATTTGAAGGGGTGTCCACATACTTTTGTATATATAGCGTATATGGAGCCCTCCGCATGGTTTAAAAATTTGGGAGGCGCACGGCATCGCCGTAGAGAGCTCGATTTGGCCTCTGCAAGCCTCCGGAAGCTCCGCAATTGTGTCATACCCTCCATATTGAGCATCCAGATCACAAATTACCGGATCAAGCATTCATTGGCTTTTATCGTAGCCGATTTATGGTCAATCCGGCCTCTGAAGTGGCTGTGTAGCATTTACAGCGATACGGCCTCCGTAGAAGTCAGAACATTCATACTTCTTGAATGGTCTGCCTCGTGGAGCTGTCATCCTCTACCAATAAACTGGTCTGCCTCGTGGAGCTGTCATCCTCTACCAATAAACTGGTCTGCCTCGTGGAGCTGTCATCCTCTACCAATAAACTGGTCTGCCTGGTGGAGCTGTCATCCTCTACCAATAAACTGGTCTGCCTCGTGGAGCTGTCATCCTCTACCAATAAACTGGTCTGCCTGGTGGAGCTGTCATCCTCTACCAATAAACTGGTCTGCCTGGTGGAGCTGTCATCCTCTACCAATAAACTGGTCTGCCTCGTGGAGCTGTCATCCTCTACCAATAAACTGGTCTGCCTCGTGGAGCTGTCATCCTCTACCAATAAACTGGTCTGCCTCGTGGAGCTGTCATCCTCTACCAATAAACTGGTCTGCCTCGTGGAGCTGTCATCCTCTACCAATAAACTGGTCTGCCTGGTGGAGCTGTCATCCTTTACCAATAAACTGGTCTGCCTCGTGGAGCTGTCATCCTCTACCAATAAACTGGTCTGCCTCGTGGAGCTGTCATCCTCTACCAATAAACTGGTCTGCCTCGTGGAGCTGTCATCCTCTACCAATAAACTGGTCTGCCTGGTGGAGCTGTCATCCTCTACCAATAAACTGGTCTGCCTCGTGGAGCTGTCATCCTCTACCAATAAACTGGTCTGCCTCGTGGAGCTGTCATCCTCTACCAATAAACTGGTCTGCCTCGTGGAGCTGTCATCCTCTACCAATAAACTGGTCTGCCTGGTGGAGCTGTCATCCTCTACCAATAAACTGGTCTGCCTCGTGGAGCTGTCATCCTCTACCAATAAACTGGTCTGCCTGGTGGAGCTGTCATCCTCTACCAATAAACTGGTCTGCCTCGTGGAGCTGTCATCCTCTACCAATAAACTGGTCTGCCTGGTGGAGCTGTCATCCTCTACCAATAAACTGGTCTGCCTCGTGGAGCTGTCATCCTCTACCAATAAACTGGTCTGCCTCGTGGAGCTGTCATCCTCTACCAATAAACTGGTCTGCCTGGTGGAGCTGTCATCCTCTACCAATAAACTGGTCTGCCTCGTGGAGCTGTCATCCTCTACCAATAAACTGGTCTGCCTCGTGGAGCTGTCATCCTCTACCAATAAACTGGTCTGCCTGGTGGAGCTGTCATCCTCTACCAATAAACTGGTCTGCCTGGTGGAGCTGCCATCCTCTACCAATAAACTGGTCTGCCTCGTGGAGCTGTCATCCTCTACCAATAAACTGGTCTGCCTCGTGGAGCTGTCATCCTCTACCAATAAACTGGTCTGCCTCGAGGAGCTGTCATCCTCTACCAATAAACTGGTCTGCCTGGTGGAGCTGTCATCCTCTACCAATAAACTGGTCTGCCTGGTGGAGCTGTCATCCTCCACCAATAAACTTGTCTGCCTGGTGGAGCTGTCATCCTCTACCAATAAACTGGTCTGCCTCGTGGAGCTGTCATCCTCTACCAATAAACTGGTCTGCCTGGTGGAGCTGTCATCCCCTACCAATAAACTGGTCTGCCTGGTGGAGCTGTCATCCTCTACCAATAAACTGGTCTGCCTGGTGGAGCTGTCATCCTCTACCAATAAACTGGTCTGCCTCGTGGAGCTGTCATCCTCTTCCAATAAACTGTAGCCAGCTAATTGCGAGCAACTGGCTAAAAGACAAGGCCTTACCTCTTCTGAGATGTTGGGAGTCCGTTTCCCGGTGCTTGACACAGCTCAGCCAAGATAGCGTGAAGTCAAAAGACTGCAACGTTTTCCCACCTGCATCTCCACTTCAACCCTTCAGTTTTTTTTTTGTGCTTTACAAACTTGTCCTGCAACTGCCTCCACTTCTTGTGGTAAGCTTCTCCCCTTCTATAGAGGCGGTAAAGAGATCACCACCGATTTCTGTATGCTAGCTACGCTACCGGTTTATACGAACAGGAGTTAGCATTTAGCAGCCACTTCTTCTAAACCTGAAAAGGGACAACTTCTAAATGTTACGCAGTGAAAACAGCCAAATATATCCAAATAGGACTTTAACAACCACATTGTGAGTTATCTCTCAGTAAGCCACGCCCCCAGTGGACAGAGCTAGGCATGTTGGACTGGGACACGTTTTAATACGATGTAAAAGCTGGGGGTAGAGACTAGTGAGACTAAGACCATAGTACATAGACCGTGGTCCTCTGTAGCTCAGCTGGTTAGAGCACGGCGCTTGTAACGCCAAGGTAGTGGGTTCGATCCCCGGGACCACCATACACAAAAAAATTATGCACGCATGACTGTAAGTCGCTTTGGATAAAAGCGTCTGCTAAATGGCATATTATTATGTTATTATTACACCACATACACTGGAGGTAGAGACTAGTGAGACCAATCTGGAAGGATCCAACGAAGTCAATAGCTTTAACATCACATGTATGTAAGATTATGGAACGTATGATCACGGAGAGGCTAACTTACTTCCTGGAAAGCAGAGGGCTAGTAACGCCACATCAGAGTGGGTTCAGGAAGGGTAGGGGAACTATGGATCCAGTGCTCTGCTTAGATGCAGAGGTCAGGAAGGGGAGGGGAACTATGGATCCAGTGCTCTGCTTAGAAGCAGAGGTCAGGAAGGGTAGGGGAACTATGGATCCAGTGCTCTGCTTAGAAACAGAGGTCAGGAAGGGTAGGGGAACTATGGATCCAGTGCTCTGCTTAGAAGCAGAGGTCAGGAAGGGTATGGGAACTATGGATCCAGTGCTCTGCTTAGAAGCAGAGTACAGGAAGACTCAGGTGAACAAGGGGACTGTTGTAGCTGTCTTTTTTGATGTGGAGAAGGCGTATGATATGATGTGGAAGGAGGGGCTGTTAATCAAGCTAGATATTATGGGGGTAGGAGGAAGAATGTACAACTGGATAAAGGATTTCCTGTTTGGAAGGTCTATCCAGGTGAGGGTGGGGAAGTCTTTATCAGGCAGCTACTTGGTGGATAATGGTACACCGCAGGGGAGCGTGATAATAATGATAATAACATGCCATTTCGCAGACGCTTTTATCCAAAGCAACTTACAGTCATGTGCGCATACATTTTTACGTATGAGTGGTCCCGGGGATCGAACCCACTACCCTGGCGTTACAAGCACCATGCTCTACCAATTGAGTCTCAATCACGATCAATGATGTTTACTCTCAGCTACAGCCGGATATAGGGAGGTGGTTATTTGCAGATGATGGTGCCTTATGGAAGAGGGGAAGAAATGTGCCATACATAGTCAGGAAGGTACAGGAAGCAATTGATGAGGTAGAGCGGTGGGCATTAATGTGGGGATTCAGGTTCTCTGTAGAGAAAACTCAAACAGTGTTCTTTACCAGGAGGAAGGTGGGAGATGAGGTATGCTTGAGGTTATATGGGAGAAACTTGGAGAGGGTGGGGGCCTTCAGGTTCCTTGGGGTATACTTTGACACTAGACTGACCTGGGCAGAACACATTGAGAGAGTGGTGGGAAAGTGTAAGAAGGTGCTAAATGTGATGCGCTGTCTGACGGGGAAGGAGTGGGGGGGCGTTCCTCATTGAGGACCATGTATGTTCCATTGATCCGATCTGTAATAGACTATGTAAGTATAGCATATGATTCGGCAGCCCGGACCTCACTGGAAAGGCTAGATGTCATACAGGGGCAAGGACTCAGAATATGTAGTGGGGCGTTTCGGACGTCCCCAGTGGCTGCATTACAGGTGGAGATGGGGCATATGCCATTGCAGATTAGGAGACAGCAGCTGGCAATGAATTATTGGGTCAACCTACAGGAACATGGGGTGTCTCATCCTGCAAAAGGGGTTTTACAGGCATGCTGGGAACATGAGCGAAGACAGAACACAAGCTTTGGGTGGGTGGTAATACCCAGGCGAGGGAGATGGGACTATATGGAAGGGAGTTTAGTCCAACGGTAGCTATTCCTGTAAATCCACCACGGCTACTCCCGCCTCCAGTAGTTGATCTAGAAGTGTTGGAGAGACTACAGAAAGATAGGGAGGCTGTTGATCCAGCTGATTTCTTTAAGAGACGTCTGGAATCTGTGTATCAGGATTTTGTGGCCATTTACACAGATGGTTCAAAAGATCCAAGGACAGGACGTACTGGGTCAGCATTTGTAGTGCAGGAATGTGGGGTGGAAGTCAGGAAACGTATTACAGATCATCTGGCTGTATATACGGTGGAGCTGATGGCCATACTGTTGGCCTTGCAGTGGGCGGAGCTGGTGGCCATACTGTTGGCCTTGCAGTGGGCGGAGCTGATGGCCATACTGTTGGCCTTGCAGTGGGCGGAGCTGATGGCCATACTGTTGGCCTTGCAGTGGGCGGAGCTGATGGCCATACTGTTGGCCTTGCAGTGGGCGGAGCTGATGGACATACTGTTGGCCTTGCAGTGGGCGGAGCTGATGGACATACTGTTGGCCTTGCAGTGGGCGGAGCTGATGGACATACTGTTGGCCTTGCAGTGGGCGGAGCTGATGGCCATACTGTTGGCCTTGCAGTGGGCGGAGCTGATGGCCATACTGTTGGCCTTGCAGTGGGTGGAGCTGATGGCCATACTGTTGGCCTTGCAGTGGGCGGAGCTGATGGCCATACTGTTGGCCTTGCAGTGGGCGGAGCTGATGGCCATACTGTTGGCCTTGCAGTGGGCGGAGCTGATGGCCATACTGTTGGCCTTGCAGTGGGCGGAGCTGATGGCCATACTGTTGGCCTTGCAGTGAGCGGAGCTGATGGCCATACTGTTGGCCTTGCAGTGGGTGGAGCTGATGGCCATACTGTTGGCCTTGCAGTGGGCGGAGCTGATGGCCATACTGTTGGCCTTGCAGTGGGCGGAGCTGATGGCCATACTGTTGGCCTTGCAGTGGGCGGAGCTGATGGCCATACTGTTGGCCTTGCAGTGGGCGGAGCTGATGGCCATACTGTTGGCCTTGCAGTGGGCGGAGCTGATGGCCATACTGTTGGCCTTGCAGTGGGCGGAGCTGATGGCCATACTGTTGGCCTTGCAGTGGGCGGAGCTGATGGCCATACTGTTGGCCTTGCAGTGGGCGGAGCTGATGGCCATACTGTTGGCCTTGCAGTGGGCGGAGCTGATGGCCATACTGTTGGCCTTGCAGTGGGCGGAGCTGATGGCCATCCTGTTGGCCTTGCAGTGGGTGGAGCTGATGGCCATCCTGTTGGCCTTGCAGTGGGTGGAGCTGATGGCCATACTGTTGGCCTTGCAGTGGGCGGAGCTGATGGCCATACTGTTGGCCTTGCAGTGGGCGGAGCTGATGGCCATACTGTTGGCCTTGCAGTGGGTGGAGCTGATGGCCATACTGTTGGCCTTGCAGTGGGCGGAGCTGATGGCCATACTGTTGGCCTTGCAGTGGGCGGAGCTGATGGCCATACTGTTGGCCTTGCAGTGGGCGGAGCTGATGGCCATACTGTTGGCCTTGCAGTGGGCGGAGCTGATGGCCATACTGTTGGCCTTGCAGTGGGCGGAGCTGATGGCCATACTGTTGGCCTTGCAGTGGGCGGAGCTGATGGCCATACTGTTGGCCTTGCAGTGGGCGGAGCTGATGGCCATACTGTTGGCCTTGCAGTGGGCGGAGCTGATGGCCATACTGTTGGCCTTGCAGTGGGCGGAGCTGATGGCCATACTGTTGGCCTTGCAGTGGGTGGAGCTGATGGCCATCCTGTTGGCCTTGCAGTGGGTGGAGCTGATGGCCATCCTGTTGGCCTTGCAGTGGGTGGAGCTGATGGCCATACTGTTGGCCTTGCAGTGGGTGGAGCTGATGGCCATACTGTTGGCCTTGCAGTGGGTGGAGCTGATGGCCGTACTGTTGGCCTTGCAGTGGGTGGAGCTGATGGCCATACTGTTGGCCTTGCAGTGGGCGGAGCTGATGGCCATACTGTTGGCCTTGCAGTGGGTGGAGCTGATGGCCATACTGTTGGCCTTGCAGTGGGTGGAGCTGATGGCCATACTGTTGGCCTTGCAGTGGGTGGAGCTGATGGCCATACTGTTGGCCTTGCAGTGGGTGGAGCTGATGGCCGTACTGTTGGCCTTGCAGTGGGTGGAGCTGATGGCCATACTGTTGGCCTTGCAGTGGGCGGAGCTGATGGCCATACTGTTGGCCTTGCAGTGGGCGGAGCTGATGGCCATACTGTTGGCCTTGCAGTGGGCGGAGCTGATGGCCATACTGTTGGCCTTGCAGTGGGCGGAGCTGATGGCCATACTGTTGGCCTTGCAGTGGGCGGAGCTGATGGCCATACTGTTGGCCTTGCAGTGGGCGGAGCTGATGGCCATACTGTTGGCCTTGCAGTGGGCGGAGCTGATGGCCATCCTGTTGGCCTTGCAGTGGGTGGAGCTGATGGCCATCCTGTTGGCCTTGCAGTGGGTGGAGCTGATGGCCATACTGTTGGCCTTGCAGTGGGTGGAGCTGATGGCCATACTGTTGGCCTTGCAGTGGGTGGAGCTGATGGCCGTACTGTTGGCCTTGCAGTGGGTGGAGCTGATGGCCATACTGTTGGCCTTGCAGTGGGCGGAGCTGATGGCCATACTGTTGGCCTTGCAGTGGGTGGAGCTGATGGCCATACTGTTGGCCTTGCAGTGGGTGGAGCTGATGGCCATACTGTTGGCCTTGCAGTGGGTGGAGCTGATGGCCATACTGTTGGCCTTGCAGTGGGTGGAGCTGATGGCCGTACTGTTGGCCTTGCAGTGGGTGGAGCTGATGGCCATACTGTTGGCCTTGCAGTGGGCGGAGCTGATGGCCATACTGTTGGCCTTGCAGTGGGCGGAGCTGATGGCCATACTGTTGGCCTTGCAGTGGGCGGAGCTGATGGCCATACTGTTGGCCTTGCAGTGGGTGGAGCTGATGGCCATACTGTTGGCCTTGCAGTGGGCGGAGCTGATGGCCATACTGTTGGCCTTGCAGTGGGCGGAGCTGGTGGCCATACTGTTGGCCTTGCAGTGGGTGGAGCTGATGGCCATACTGTTGGCCTTGCAGTGGGCGGAGCTGATGGCCATACTGTTGGCCTTGCAGTGGGCGGAGCTGGTGGCCATACTGTTGGCCTTGCAGTGGGTGGAGCTGGTGGCCATACTGTTGGCCTTGCAGTGGGTGGAGCTGATGGCCATACTGTTGGCCTTGCAGTGGGCGGAGCTGATGGCCATACTGTTGGCCTTGCAGTGGGCGGAGCTGATGGCCATACTGTTGGCCTTGCAGTGGGTGGAGCTGATGGCCATACTGTTGGCCTTGCAGTGGGTGGAGCTGATGGCCATACTGTTGGCCTTGCAGTGGGCGGAGCTGATGGCCATACTGTTGGCCTTGCAGTGGGTGGAGCTGATGGCCATACTGTTGGCCTTGCAGTGGGTGGAGCTGATGGCCATACTGTTGGCCTTGCAGTGGGCGGAGCTGATGGACATACTGTTGGCCTTGCAGTGGGTGGAGCTGATGGCCATACTGTTGGCCTTGCAGTGGGTGGAGCTGATGGCCATACTGTTGGCCTTGCAGTGGGTGGAGCTGATGGCCATACTGTTGGCCTTGCAGTGGGTGGAGCTGATGGCCATACTGTTGGCCTTGCAGTGGGTGGAGCTGATGGCCATACTGTTGGCCTTGCAGTGGGCGGAGCTGATGGACATACTGTTGGCCTTGCAGTGGGTGGAGCTGATGGCCATACTGTTGGCCTTGCAGTGGGTGGAGCTGATGGCCATACTGTTGGCCTTGCAGTGGGTGGAGCTGATGGCCATACTGTTGGCCTTGCAGTGGGTGGAGCTGATGGCCATACTGTTGGCCTTTCAGTGGGTGGAGCTGATGGCCATACTGTTGGCCTTGCAGTGGGTGGAGCTGATGGCCATACTGTTGGCCTTGCAGTGGGTGGAGCTGATGGCCATACTGTTGGCCTTGCAGTGGGCGGAGCTGATGGCCATACTGTTGGCCTTGCAGTGGGTGGAGCTGATGGCCATACTGTTGGCCTTGCAGTGGGTGGAGGAAGTTAAGCCAGACAGAGTAGTTATTTGCTGTGATTCATGTGCGGTGTTAATGAGTCTCCAGTCCTTTAGCTCACGTAGCAGACAATACCTGCTTTATGAGGTGCTACAAACCCATGGCAGGATTAAACAGATGGGTATTCAGATAAGATTTACTTGGGTCCCAGCCCATGTGAGGGTGGAGGGGAACGAGGCGGTAGATGAACAGGTTAAACAAGCACTTAGTAGTGGGGATGTTGATGTTGTAGTTTCAATGAGCAAGGCAGAGGCAAAAAGACTGATATTACAGTGATGGTGCAGAGATGGCAGGAGCAGTGGAATAGAGATAATAAGGGAAGGCATTTATTTCAAGTACAGAGGAAAGTCAGGGAGGGGAGGATGGCAGGAAGGGACAGAAGAGAGGAGGCTATATTTACTAGATTAAGGGTGGGACATAGCCAGTTGAATAAGACACTAAGCGTGATAGGAAAGCATCCATCAGGAAAATGTGATTATTGTCAGGAAATAGAGACCGTGGAGCATGTATTGCTACAGTGTGGGCAGTATCAGAGGGAAAGAGAGAGGATGAGATTAAGTATGAGGGAGAAGGGGATACAGGAAATTAGTTTAAAGAGTATATTGAGTAGAACGTCATTAGATATAGTATCACATATTTTGTTGTCTTTTTTAAGAGAAACTGGGTTGGCAGGTAGGATTTAGTTTATCCCTGTCTATGGCCCAAACTCCAGTACGGTAGGTGGCGGTAATGCACCATAACTCCTGAGTGGCGCAGTGGTCTAAGGCGCTGCATCGCAGTGCTAACTGTGCCACTAGAGATCCTGGTTCGAATCCAGGCTCTGTCGCAGCCGGCTGCGACCGGGAGACCCATGGGGCGGCGCACAATTGGCCCAGCGTCGTCCAGGGTAGGGGAGGGAATGGCCGGCAGGGATGTAGCTTAGTTGATAGAGCATGGCGTTTGCAATGCCAGGGTTGTGGGTTCGATTCCCACGGGGGGCCAGTATATAAAAAAAAATGTATTCACTAACTGTAAGTCGCTCTGGATAAGAGCGTCTGCTAAATGACTAAAATGTAAATAACGTTGGATGCCAACCGCCGATAAATCCAACTGAAGAAGCTAGGTCGTGACAGTACAGTAGGTAGCGGTGTATGCACCTGTCAGTTGGTTGCGATTCGCCAACAAAACTTAAAGAAGAAGAAGAGTTTCGCGCGTCTGGTGGACATGAGGCGTAGGCTCCTTCTACCGACCCATGGAAAATAAGGTATATGGAGATTTGTTTTCAAACTTAATTAAACCGGCTCATATGACAGTGTTGAACAAACAAATTAAACTTTCTCATAGGCGCATGCTAATTACCTAGCTAACGGTCAGCAAATTTAGCTATTTGTCTGGGTTTAGCTAGCTAGGTGAAACACCGAAGTGACTTTTTTGTAGCAGGTTTGGAGAATTTACTCAGCAGGTTATGAAGCCTCGATCACACCTACAGTGTCTTCCGCGCAAAATGGGAAGCAGCATCATCTGGATATGTGTGCAACAAAAGTTCAACATTCACCTTCTGCTGCCATTTCTGTCAAACCGTCTACGAATACAGTTTGACGCATACGTTCAATAGAGCCAAGTCCCAAAACGCAAAAGCACTATCGGTGTGGTCGAGGCGTAAGACTAATGTTAAGGTTAATAAAAATGTTAGGGTTATAGAAAATGCTCTCATAACCTGCTACGAAAATCACTTTGTATCGAAGTGGTGTTAAAAGTGACTAGCTAACTAGCCAGCTAAGTGTTTGTTTGGATCCCAAGTGACTCTCGCTTGGCTGGATTTAGATTTCCTAGATCATGTAAAGAACAAGACTTGTTGCCATCCAGCTAAAATCAGTTTGGTGTAACTAAGAAACCACAACAATAACAGACGGTGTTGACTACTACAGCCGATCGGTGACAAAAAGGATATGTGCCAAAAGGCTCCCTATATAGTGCACTACTTTTGACCAAGAGCCCTATAGGCTTGGGTCAATAGTAGTGCACTACATAGGGAATAGGGTGCCATTTGGGATGTGCTTTAATCTGTAATCCCTACCCTGACCTCTCCATGGCTGCCTGCCTGTGTAATAGATTTAGCTAGCTCACTACTCACAAAGTTAGCTAGTTACACACCGCTTTGGCTCTTGACCAGATGCATGGGAGGACAGCAGGGAACGTGGTACATCTTATATTTAGCTCTGAAATACTACTGTAAAACTATCTGATTCATTTACACTAAGGCAGGCTCGTTTTCCAGAAGATAATGACGTTGATAGCGACTGGGGGCTTAAGCATCCTAATGTTGTACTACCTTTATATATATATATATATATATATATATTTATTTATTTAACTACTCTGTACTTCTGTTTCAGGGAGGACTAACAAGATGAGAAGACTAAAGAAATCATAATGAGAGGAACTCGATGTGAACCGTTAACAGAAGTCCATTATGAAGCTGAGAAAACCTTCTGTTTCTCACCTCAAAATGACGATCCATTCCAATCTGTTCAGTATGGCTGCCAGCAGAACTGGCATGCTGAGGAATAACACCGCCTATGTTCCTGAACACTGATACTAGGAGTTGGATAAATGTTCTCATCTGAACTGAAGGTCTGCATCTAAAAATCCACAGATTTGGGTGGAACCAAAGCGGTAGGTAGCCATCGACCGGAGGGTCGTCGAGGTGAAGGAGTTGACACGACACAGCGGCTGTGTCACTACAGGTCACATACCTGTGGTAACCAAAGAGTAAAAGCCAGACGGGCCTTTGAAGTTCATCCCTGCCGAGGGCCAGAGACGGAGAAGTAGGGGCCAGTGGAGGCTGTGATTGTGTCAAGCTCATCCCAGCTGTGTGTAGGTGTCCTGGGCTACGTAGCCTAGCCAGACCTACCCCCACCTAATCCAGAGATGCTCCAGACCAACAACTACTCGCTGGTCCTGCTGGTCCAGCTATGTCTGCTGACCTATGACCTGTTTATCAACTCCTTCAGTGAGCTGCTCAGGGCATCGCCCGTCATCCAGCTAGTGCTGTTCATGTACGTACATGATTGGTTTTGTAGCCTGTTAATGATTCAAATGTTTATTAGAATTTAATAGCTAGTTCTTTTTTTTAAATGTTCTTAAAGCTTTCCCAAAAACACAATCAGGTCTTTGTTTACAATTACTGCAATGTTCTTTAGGCCTAACCGTGATATAACCTTTGTGTCCCCCAGCATCCAGGACATAGCCACCCTGTTCAACGTGATCATCATTCTGCTGATGATGTTCAACACCTACGTGTTCCAGGTTGGCCTGGTCGCTCTGCTGCTGGTTAGGTTCAAAGCCTTACTGATGCTGTCTGCCCTCTACCTCACCCTCAGCATCTCCTTTCACTGCTGGATAGTGGTACGTACGGACACACACACACACACACACAGAGGAGCGTAGGAGTCGTAGTGACAGGATTCTAACTCTCATCAGAAATAATGCATTATGGGTACACGTGTTGTTCTAAACATTGATCTGATGTGTTCTGTAGAACCTGAGATGGCTGGAATCCAACAGTTTCACCTGGACAAACGGCCTACAAGTCCTCTTCGTCTTCCAGAGGGTTGGTAAGTTGTTGAGAAAGACCTGCACACTGCTCTTGCCAGTATCGCTTAGGTTTATTCAGCCGTACTTTTTGAGGCTTTGATAAGTGGTTTCTTATTTTCACAAGCCTACTTAGTTAACAAACATGTTTGTCAGTTTTGTGATGCGTCTTCGGCATTAACACTGGCAAATGGTTGCTTTGATTAATAATACTGATACCAGACTAAACAACATGTTGGTTTGTGATGTGTTTGAGACATTTAACCAACTGTGTTCTTCTCTGCCCACAGCTGCAGTGTTGTATTGCTACTTCTACAAACGGACGACAGAGTGTCTGGGCGACCCGCGGCTGTATGACGATTCTGTCTGGCTGAGGGATGTCTTCGCCAGAGCTCGTCAGTGAGAAGGAAGGAAGGAGAGAGAGAGAGAGAGAGAGAGAGAGAGAGAGAGAGAGAGAGAGAGAGAGAGAGAGAGAGAGAGAGAGAGAGAGAGAGAGAGAGAGAGAGAGAGAGAGAGAGAGAGAGAGAGAGAGAGAGAGAGAGAGAGAGAGAGAGAGAGAGAGAGAGAGGGTCATCACCATGTTGTAATGCTACAGACAGGAGAGAGAGAGAGAGGGTCATCACCATGTTGTAATGCTACAGACAGGAGAGAGAGAGAGGAGGGAGGGTCATCACCATGTTGTAATGCTACAGACAGGAGAGAGAGAGAGGAGGGAGGGTCATCACCATGTTGTAATGCTACAGACAGGAGAGAGAGGAGGGAGGGTCATCACCATGTTGTAATGCTACAGACAGGAGAGAGAGAGAGGAGGGAGGGTCATCACCATGTTGTAATGCTACAGACAGGAGAGAGAGGAGGGAGGGTCATCACCATGTTGTAATGCTACAGACAGGAGAGAGAGAGAGGAGGGAGGGTCATCACCATGTTGTAATGCTACAGACAGGAGAGAGAGAGAGGAGGGAGGGTCATCACCATGTTGTAATGCTACAGACAGGAGAGAGAGAGAGGAGGGAGGGTCATCACCATGTTGTAATGCTACAGACAGGAGAGAGAGAGAGAGGAGGGAGGGTCATCACCATGTTGTAATGCTACAGACAGGAGAGAGAGGAGGGAGGGTCACCACCATGTTGTAATGCTACAGACAGGAGAGAGAGAGAGAGGAGGGAGGGTCATCACCATGTTGTAATGCTACAGACAGGAGAGAGAGAGAGAGAGAGAGAGGGTCATCACCATGTTGTAATGCTACAGACAGGAGAGAGAGAGAGAGAGAGAGAGAGGGTCATCACCATGTTGTAATGCTACAGACAGGAGAGAGAGGAGGGAGGGTCATCACCATGTTGTAATGCTACAGACAGGAGAGAGAGGAGGGAGGGTCATCACCATGTTGTAATGCTACAGACAGGAGAGAGAGAGAGGAGGGAGGGTCATCACCATGTTGTAATGCTACAGACAGGAGAGAGAGAGAGGAGGGAGGGTCATCACCATGTTGTAATGCTACAGACAGGAGGGAGGGAGGGAGGGAGGGAGGGAGGGAGGGAGGGAGGGAGGGAGGGAGGGAGGGAGAGAGGGAGGTAATTGAGGGAGAAACTACACCACTAAGGTTCTATTACCAGGTGAGGTCTGCCTGACTGGGTGGGTCATGTTCATTTGGCACCAGAAGAAAACTGACTACCTGGCCTTGTCCAGTAAGAGTAACACCCATTGTTTTCCGTTTCAAAACGTTTCGCTACGGAGTGCCCTACTGAACACGACCCCGGGCTAGGGTAGAGCTAGGAGAAAGAGTGATAAACTACAATGGTTTTGAACACCAGGATGGACACATCATCAAGACACACTACACTAATATGGACTAGTGTTGTTACAAGATGCAAATGTTGACACTAAAGGGTTTTCCTCCAATGGATTTTACATAAATGCGTAATGGCAGTTATTAGTTTATATCAGTGTTTTTACTAAGATCTGATACCGTTGTGTCCCAAATAGCACCCTATTCCCTATATAGTGCACTACTGTTGACCAGAGCCCATAGGGCCCAGGTTGAGAGTAGTGCACTAACTAGGGAATATAATGCCATTTGGGAGGCATACAGTGTCTTAGAAGGTATTCACCCCTTCACTTTTCCCACATTTTGTTGTAACAGAATTAAAAATTGATTAAATTGATATTTTTTTTGTCACTGGCCTATATACAATACCCCATAATGTTAAAGTGGAATTATGTTTTGAAATTGTTTTACAAATGAAAAGCTGAAATGTCTTGAGTCTATAAGTATTCAACCCCTTTGTTAATGCAAGCCTAAATAAGTTCAGGAGTAAAGATTTGCTTAACAAGTCACATAATATATTGCATGGACTCACTCTGTGTGCAATAATAGTGTTTAACATGATTTTTGAATGACTACCTCATCTCTGTACCCCACACATACAATGATCTGTAAGGTCCCTCAGTCAAGCAGTGAATTTCAAACACAGATTCAACCACAAAGACCAGGGAGGTTTTCCAATGCCTCGCAAAGAAGGGTACATACAAATAAAAAAGCAGACATTAAATATCCCTTTGAGCATGGTGAAGTTATTAATTGCACGTTGGATGGTGTATGAATACACCCAGTCACTACAAAGACACAGGTGTCCTTCCTAACTCAGTTGCCGGAGAGGAAGGAAACCGCTCAGGGATTTCACCATGAGGCCAATGGTGAGTTTACTGGCTGTGATAGGAGAAAACTGAGGATGGATCAACAACATTGTAGTCACTCCACAATACTAACCTAAATGACAGAGGGAAAATAAGGAATCCTGTACAGAATAAAACATATTCCTACACATGCATCCTGTTTGCAACAAGGCACTAAAGTAATACTGTAAAAAAATGTGCTACACAGTTTTCTTTTTGTCCTGAATATGTTTGGGGCAAATCCAATACAACAGGCTTGTGTGCGGCTGCTCGGCCATGGAAACCCATTTCATGAAGTTCCAGACAAACAGTTATTGTGCTGAAGTTGCTTCCAGAGGCAGTTTGGAACTCGGTAGTGAGTGTTGCAACCGAGGACAGACGATTTTTACGCGTTACGAGCTTCAGCACTCGGCGGTCCCGTTCTGTGTGAAATTTGAAATAATCAAGATAACAGGCTACAACATAACACTGTGCCCAGGGCCAGATAATCATGAGGGTAACCCTGGGCCAGATAATCATGAGGGTAACCCTGGGCCAGATAATCATGAGGGTAACACTGGGCCAGATAATCATGAGGGTAACACTGGGCCAGAAAATCATGAGGGTAACACTGGGCCAGATAATCATGAGGGTAACACTGGGCCAGATAATCATGAGGGTAACACTGGGCCAGATAATCATGAGGGTAACACTGGGCCAGATAATCATGAGGGTAACACTGGGCCAGATAATCATGAGGGTAACACTGGGCCAGATAATCATGAGGGTAACACTGGGCCAGATAATCATGAGGGTAACACTGGGCCAGATAATCATGAGGGTAACACTGGGCCAGATAATCATGAGGGTAACACTGGGCCAGATAATCATGAGGGTAACACTGGGCCAGAAAATCATGAGGGTAACACTGGGCCAGATAATCATGAGGGTAACACTGGGCCAGATAATCATGAGGGTAACACTGGGCCAGATAATCATGAGGGTAACACTGGGCCAGATAATCATGAGGGTAACACTGGGCCAGATAATCATGAGGGTAACACTGGGCCAGATAATCATGAGGGTAACCCTGGGCCAGATAATCATGAGGGTAACACTGGGCCAGATAATCATGAGGGTAACACTGGGCCAGATAATCATGAGGGTAACACTGGGCCAGATAATCATGAGGGTAACACTGGGCCAGATAATCATGAGGGTAACACTGGGCCAGATAATCATGAGGGTAACACTGGGCCAGATAATCATGAGGGTAACACTGGGCCAGATAATCATGAGGGTAACACTGGGCCAGATAATCATGAGGGTAACCCTGGGCCAGATAATCATGAGGGTAACACTGGGCCAGATAATCATGAGGGTAACACTGGGCCAGATAATCATGAGGGTAACACTGGGCCAGATAATCATGAGGGTAACACTGGGCCAGATAATCATGAGGGTAACACTGGGCCAGATAATCATGAGGGTAACACTGGGCCAGATAATCATGAGGGTAACACTGGGCCAGATAATCATGAGGGTAACACTGGGCCAGATAATCACGAGGGTTCCCAAGATCACATAGTGATTTATACTAGCTCTAATTCTGTGAATGTATATTTCTAATGTTCTTGACTTCCTACACCATGTCGATGCCAGGGCCCTTGGCATGAGGATCTTGAACAGTCATGCCACCTTTGTGAATGAGATTTATACTGTACAGCCAGTTCAGTCACTCTACTAACAGAAGTTAGAAATAATACTGCAATCACTGACCTATAGGCTGCAATGCATATATAGGGAGAATCTCAATTGCATTGCCTTGATTCCTCAAATCCTTCTTGAAACCCATTGCATGAGAAGGTCAGAGGTTTGACTTTCTCATCCAATGGGGTTTTGAGAAAAAGGCGAGGAGAGAGGGTGCGAGGAATCAAGGAAATGCAATTGAGATTCTCCCAGATTCACTGGGGTGCCCGCTGGGAGATAATGTAGCTATCACCACCTTGTTGTGATTTATTTCTACTACAGTCCTGACTAATTAAGTCACTTTCCAAGCATCAATAGGCTGGCTCACTCAAATTCTGTCACAATTTCACGGCTCACTCAAATTCTGTCACAATTTCACGGCTCACTCAAATTCTGTCACAATTTCACGGCTCACTCAAATTCTGTCACAATTTCACGGCTCACTCAAATTCTGTCACAATTTCACGGCTCACTCAAATTCTGTCACAATTTCACGGCTCACCCAAATTCTGTCACAATTTCACGGCTCACTCAAATTCTGTCACAATTTCACGGCTCACCCAAATTCTGTCACAATTTCGCGGCTCACTCAAATTCTGTCATAATTTCACGGCTCACTCAAATTCTGTCATAATTTCACGGCTCACTCAAATTCTGTCATAATTTCACGGCTCACTCAAATTCTGTCACAATTTCACGGCTCACTTAAATTCTGTCACAATTTCACCAGTCAAGACTAGGTATAAATCCAAAAATTAGGCTTAATTACAAAAAATAAATGATCTTTGGACATCATAGTGGCCAAAAGTTGAGTGAGGAAAAGTGCATAATAAAATGCTGCTGATGGCTTGATACCGAAACAGCTTTTAGTTCTCACCTTTTATTCCTGCACCATGATGTCCAAATAAAACATTTATTTGAGCATTTCAGCCTCAGTTTTGGATTTATTCCTCTTTAGACAGTGTGCGGGTTTCCATCTCTTTCAGTATTCACATTTTGATACCTACGCACCTGGAATCGACATGGATTTGTAATAAGGACCTTTAAAAAAAGAGTGCAGGCTGCCTCCTTTCATTGCCAGTAAAGACTATACACACTTGCAGTTTTGTACAAATGTCTCTTTATTTAGTGAAAGGCAACCCCAATCCACATCGTCCCCACCCTCTTGTCAGTGCAGTCCATCTTCTGTCTGTGGTGGAGCCACTTCATGATGTCCTTCTCCTGTTCCATTGGAATGTTCTTCTGTATCATTTGGCAATATAACAATCTGTAACAGGACACACGCAGGGATCATAGACATGAAACACTATGGCGAATGAGTGTCGGAACTAGGAAACTGAGAAATGTCCGACTTGGAAACTCATTGTAAAAAGATAATACCCGATAGGAAGCTCCACAAAAGAAAATGTTCAACTCAGAAGTTCCGACTTTTCATGAATGCAGCGTAAGTCTCCGTGATTGTTTCCTTACCTGTCAGACATAGATGCCGACCCACAGTAACAGAAACAGCACTCCAAAGCCCATGAAGAGAGACGCCACCAGGGAGATGAGCAGCTCTTTGTACACGTCCCTGGTGTATTTAGTAGACGTCACTTCGTAGCTGGGAGAGAGTTAAGGTGCAAAACATAATGGTACACAAGAGACCAACAGTTATATCCAGTCTATCTAAAAAAAAAAGAAAAGGGACTTATTGCCAACACATTCACCTACAGTAGTGTACAGTATCCCTATGTGAATATTTAGACTCACCAACAGCTTCTATTCCACACCAAGACTCACCAACAGCTTCTATTCCACATCAAGACTCACCAACAGCTTCTATTCCACACCAAGACTCACCAACAGCTTCTATTCCACACCAAGACTCACCAACAGCTTCTATTCCACAGCAAGACTCACCAACAGCTTCTATTCCACATCAAGACTCACCAACAGCTTCTATTCCACATCAAGACTCACCAACAGCTTCTATTCCACATCAAGACTCACCAACAGCTTCTATTCCACACCAAGACTCACCAACAGCTTCTATTCCACACCAAGACTCACCAACAGCTTCTATTCCACACCAAGACTCACCAACAGCTTCTATTCCACACCAAGACTCACCAACAGCTTCTATTCCACACCAAGACTCACCAACAGCTTCTATTCCACATCAAGACTCACCAACAGCTTCTATTCCACATCAAGACTCACCAACAGCTTCTATTCCACATCAAGACTCACCAACAGCTTCTATTCCACATCAATTCTTGTTCAGTCACAAAATTGATTGTCAGGTTTATTTAGGAAGTGTATTCCAAATCTCTGCCTGTTGCTACTTCAGTCAATCCATGTATTTCACTTGAGGTGGCATTCTATGTACAACATCAATCCCTGTTCTTCAATCCTAAGTCGTAGCGACCCACAGGGTGTATTAGTTGACATTGGTGCGTTAATACTGGGCTGGAACAAAAGCCTACATGTTCAGTGTCTCCACTCCCCGGGCCTGAAGACCACTGATTCACAGTCAACACAAAAACGGTCACTATGAAGATAGACGACCACGGAAGGATACACAAAGAACCACGCGGTGAAGAACATCCCGATAGCCAGTAGGACCACCGTGAGGTGGGGGAAGACTGCCGGGTTCACCGGACTGGTGTATCTGGTCATCGCCTCGAGCTCCTGAGGGATGAAGAACAGAGACAATATAGAGATTCACATTTCTGGTTAGGGACAATAACCCACATTTCAAATTGGACAGGTATGTTGCCAACTGTAAATAAACAAGGGGTTTCAACTTACTAACTAGGTAAATATAATGAGTTAGGCACACATCAACCAGCTTATTGACTGACTTCATCATGACAGTCGATGACGTTCTCTGGTTTTAATTGGCACTGTCTGTGGGAGGCTGTATTGGGTGTTAGCTTGCTAGCTACAGTAGCTAGATAAGCTTGATCTATATTGTTCTGCTATATTAGCATAGCTAGCTGCTGTATTCCCATCATAACATAGCTACATGTTCTGTTATCTGTTCGATTAACTGATGAATGGCTATAAACGTAGTTCACTATCTACCGACATAACGTTAGCTGAACCAGTTAGAGACCTCTCAACGCCCAGAAATCTCCAATTCACCAGCTCTGTAAGCCTCATGTCAAAATACGTTCATTGATCACCAAATATGGAGATTCGCTGAGCAACCGTCTTCATTTACTCCCGTTACGGCCGGTATGTACTTAGAAAAACATGTCTAAAAATATGTTTAACAAGCCATCGAAAAAACGCCTATTCAGCTCCGACGCGTGGTCTGATACTCTGAACATTAACACGCATCGCCTGCGGTACGGTTTTGGATGCATAAGGACCTTATCTTTCATATCGAGAAATAATTAAATGGCATCGATTCACACCTTGTGTAGGGTTAGGGTTCCCAGACGGCCATATCTCCATGTTACAGCGCTGGTTTCCAGAAAACAGACGGAAGACAGAGGGGACTGACTACCGGAGCTAATGACTTATCTGCTTCTCAGAACTCCTGGGTGGAAACGGGAGACAGACCCCACAAACCTGTTGTCACTGAAAAACACTGTCGGCTGCAACTCTGTTAAAACCGCTTAAAACACTCATTTAGCGTTTGTGAAATGATGTGTTGATGTTATATGAAAGTACAGGGATTTATGTTTCTAAAACCGTTCCGCAGTTGAGAATCGATTCACGTTTAGCTGGAGTATTTGGCTGTTTTGGCTTCCGGAGCCAATTCGCCTTTAAAACAGAACATGTAGCTAAGGTCCTTGGACTATAACGGTAACGTTAAATTAGGCTCCTTTAGTCCAATATTGGGCTAGTAAGCTAATGTTGGCTAGTAAGCTAGCCTTTACAACACGGAAACGTCTACCTACAACAACCATTTTAATACATTTAAATGTCAGGTCTTAATTTAGACAAATCGCAATACGTAGCTATAAGTCGCATTTCATGATCAAGTTATTCTTAGGAAATGGTTCATTAGCTACAAATCCCTTACCATTTTGTTGAGTTGCTTGTTCCTAACGCAGAATCCAATACTTGAAAAGAGCCACGTCAGTTCTCCCGATGTTCTCAAATCAGCGTAAAAATCCTTTGCCGCCACCTAGCGGGCTGGAGAAACAGGTTCATGCAGAATCCATAGTTGATTTATTCCAGGTTTTATTCATAAACAGATTATTTTACATTAGATTAATTTTAAGATTAGCACAAAATAATTTAACAGATTCCTTTACATGAAATTATTGTGCTAATCTTAGAATTAATCTATAAAATAACTATGTTCCTGACTGTGATATGCTGCTTAGAGCTTTCCCTCCTCCTCCACCAACCAAAACACACATTTTGTTTTCAATCAATATTTTATTTACTGCACGCATCCATATTATAAGAACATGCTCTATTTTTTGGGGGGGGGGGGGGGGGGACAAAAACAGCAAAGACTTCAAAATAAATGCCATGATCATGTATTCAAAACAAAGGAAGAGGTGAGACTAAAAAGCACATAGATTTATAGGGAGAACTTTAAAAGCAGGAACAGGAAGCATATAGAGGTGAATGAGGGAGGGGCTGGGGTGAATATGCTTTACAAAGTGATTCAATGTTCATAAAGTATTTTAGTGTTCTGAAGGGCTTTAAGCCATAAGAATTAGAGTAAGAAGATAATAAACTTATTTCAAAATGAGTGATTTGATATTTTCATTGTAAAGTTTTAATTAGAAACGTGTGTGTGTGTGTGTGTGCGTGTGCGTCTGTGTCTGTGTCTGTGTCTGTGTCTGTGTGTGTGTGTGTGTGTGTGCGTGTGTGTGTGTGTGTGTGTGCACGCCCATGTGTTTTCTTTTTCAGTGACACAGGTAAAAGCCGAATAGTGATTTTGATTGGCACAGAATTTCATAACAGAGCATAACAACGTTTACATATTAATGATACAACAACCATGATACAGTAATAAAGAGTAAAAATTATAATGATAAAACAGAAATAACATAATAAAAGGAGCATAGATTGTTACAAAATGAAGCTACACAGTAACATTGAATCAATTTCTATACCATTTAAAACCAGTTGGAACCACCATCAGAGCATTAAGCATTTCATATATACAGTGCTAAACTAGAAGAACTATGCTGGTGTCACTATAAAGGCTGGCTGGTGCATTATAAATAAGCTAAAATGGTACACTGTACTCATGTATGGCAACATCATATTGGTAATACAGTGTATTACAATATCTTTATATTGTGTCATCTTCAATTAAGTATATTCATTAGATTATTTGTTTTGGAATTTAGATTTCTCATGACATGACAGGTAAGAGTTAACACTCCTGGCCAGAGGGACATTGTGTCAATACATCTGTTTCAACCCACCAGGGCCTGTATTACATTTTAGTCATTTAGCAGACGCTCTTATCCAGAGCGACTTACAGGAGCAATTAGGGTTAAGTGCCTTGCTCAAGGGCACATCGACAGATTTTTCACCTAGTCGGCTCAGGGATTAGAACCAGCGACCTTTCGGTTACTGGCACAACGCTCTCACCCACTAAGCTACCTGCCGTATTAGTGATCAATGATTTTATTTTTTGGACATGGACAACGGGGACTTGATCCTAGATCAGCACTCCTACTCTGGGGTGATTTGTGAATACGGGCCCAGGTCTCTGTATCGGGGAGATGGTGCATTTTGAATGCCCATGAGATGGGAGTACGTATTTTGTTAACTTGAGACATTCAGATAGCAGATAATATCGTCCTGTGTAGCTCAGTTGGTAGAGCATAGTAATACATGTATACAGTATACTAAATACTGTATTGCATGACATATGAGGAACATAGTCGATAGTATATCAAATAGGATAGTGGTCAGTGAGTAAGGAAAAGATATCACTACAGAAAGTATTAGGCTAATAACAGAGTACATGTGAAGAGCTGTGTTTTCCAGAGGAGATAGTTATAAACATGGCTTAAGGGAAAGGGTGTTGTTTCCAGTCAGGGAGGGGAAGACAAAAAGTGTTACACAGACCCAGAGCAATGAATGGAAAGGCCAGAATAATACAATACTCCAGTGTATAAATCCATGACTCTTTCAGAAGGCTGCAAGCATGGCTTCTGGCCAAACCTTTTTTCTCCTGCAGTTACACAAGGCCATGTCACAAAATGGCCACCTCTGTTAGTTTAAATAAATAGGATTTCAACACTCTGTGGCTCAAACATGAACAGCATTCAATCAATCTGCATTCAATCAATCAGCATTCAATCAATCAGCATTCAATCAATCAGCATTCAATCAATCAGCATTCAATCAATCAGCATTCAATCAATCAGCATTCAATCAATCAGCATTCAATCAATCAGCATTCAATCAATCAGCATTCAATCAATCAAGTCCATGAGCTGCTTCTGTCTTGAGATAAGCCAACCTTCTTGTAGAGAAAGATAAGGCACCAGCGTTGATATCTGCGTGGGTTATCAACATCATGATCGAGAGCAGAAAAAAATCTCCAATCTTCTCCAATTCAAACATATAAAGTTAACATACATGTAGCTAAGAAAGTACTTTGTCTTAAACACAAATTTAGCATTTGCTAGAGGTCAAGCACTATTAAATCCAGTGAGTGAGTTACAGTGTATTAAGTTTCCAGTGGGCAAGTTAGTGTAAAAAAGTATTTTCATTGTTCTTGAAAGATATAGTCAGTGTTGGACCTGAACAATGAATGCAGTTATCAACTGCTGAGCTCATACAGTGTATATACAGTGTTCCATCCAGTCATAGAATTAGAATCATGCTAACTCTATGGTTCCAGTATACAGTGTTCCATCCAGTCATAGAATTAGAATCATGCTAACTCTATGGTTCCAGTATACAGTGTTCCAGATCATACATTGCAGAGCCACACTGTATATTTAGAAAGATATGGTTCTTATACAGTGTATAGTGTTTATACTCTGCATGGTGCAATGTTCCCAGTTATCTGAGTTGATATCCAGTCTTATCATGGTGAGTCATTCCTTGTAGATTTAAAATGGATTTACTCCTGTGATTCAATGCATTTAAAATTGAAATGTGCTTCTCCTGTTTCTTTATGTAACATTGACCTTCGTGGATCAGCTAGCTACCTGTATAGATGCATCATCATCATCAAAAACAAGCTAATGTAGCTGAAATCACATCCCACCCACCAGTTGCTTATCTGTTAAGACTAATTTATACCCTATATACGCAGAGCAAGTAGTGTACTATATACGGAATAGGGTGCCATTGGGACGCAACCAGTGAGTAAATAAATCTGACCCAGAATAAAGCAGCCCGGTACGTAATATAACGTTACTCATGATACGCCACTGAGATCATCTGTGACTCCCCTATCATTTGCTGAGGCACAGTATGTGTCCCAAATTGCACCCTATTCCCCATGTAGTGCTCCATAGGGTGCCATTTGGGACCAAGCCACAGTGTTCTAGAACCAAATGTAATTTACAGTGTATTAAACATTTAACCATTCGTTCAAAACAGGGTTTTGTTTTCAGTCATAAGGAATGGTTAGAGTGTAGATACGAAACAAGTTCAGTAAAATGTGTAAGGATGCTATAAATTGGCTGGTGGATAGGAGTTGTGGTGGATAGGAGTTGTGGTGGATAGGAGCTGTGGTGGATAGGAGCTGTGGTGGATAGGAGTTGTGGTGCATAGGAGTTGTGGTGGATAGGAGCTGTGGTGCATAGGAGTTGTGGTGGATATCAGCTGTGGTGCATAGGAGTTGTGGTGGATAGGAGCTGTGGTGCATAGGAGTTGTGGTGGATAGGAGCTGTGGTGCATAGGAGTTGTGGTGGATAGGAGCTGTGGTGCATAGGAGTTGTGGTGGATATCAGCTGTGGTGGATAGGAGCTGTGGTGGATATCAGCTGTGGTGCATAGGAGTTGTGGTGGATAGGAGTTGTGGTGGAGGTGTAGTAGTTAAGATACCCTGGGTCCGTCGGGATACGTTCAAAGCAGCATACTAGTTTGCATGATTGGTTCCCTGTCCTCTCATTCGCAGCTGCTTTGAATGAGGAAGTAATAGTCCGAGTATGGTGGTGTGGTGGGGGCGGATACGTTCCCCTCCTCGACGCCACACCGCACTTTCCTCTGTCAGAAGGAGAAGACGACAGAGGTCAAGAGGTTAGATGAAGCAACTTTTATATGGATTTTAAATGGTCAAATGTATTTCAATTGAATACTTACAGACTGGGCCACTCTGAAGTGATAGGTGACGTCCTGGAATGACAGTACAGGTACTGACCACAGGTGATCTGTCCCCTGAGGAGGAAGAGGTCAAGAGGTCAGTCAGTAGCTCTGTAAGCCGGGTAGTCAGCAACATAGTTGGGGGTCATTTCCACTTCAACTCAGTTAATTTGGGAAGTATTGGAATGTCAGTTGAAGTGGAATTGACCCCTGGTCAGCAACATCTCTAATGTTTATCATGGTAGTGTGTAGATGCACCTTGGTAACTGTTCTCTCTCCGGCATAGAGCTCTGTCTCTGTGTGGTCAGGACACAGACGTCCTCTGGTGGCTCCACACTGTCTGACCCACACACTGGCACTGGAACTGAGGACAGGAGGGAAGAATGTAATGTTGTTTGTAGTGTTCGTCTTATCATTGGAAATAACTACAAGTTGGCCTGCCTGGCAGTTGCATGTGTGTGAACAGTAGATATACTGCGGTTGTCATTTCCTGTTCCCTTGTGCATGACCAGAGCTGATTTGGTCTACGGTTTTGTATCATTTAGTGTGTGTGTGTGTGTGTGTGTGTGTGTGTGTGTGTGTGTGTGTGTGTGTGTGTGTGTGTGTGTGTGTGTGTGTGTGTGTGTGTGTGTGTGTGTGTGTGTGTGTGTGTGTGTGCAGTGAACATGTGCTTGTGTTGGTTGAGGTGAGTGTGTGGAGCAGGCTGTGTGTGCTCACGTCATGTGTAGAGTGATTCGGGACATGGAGGAGTTCCTGGTTCCTTGGAGTGACACGGAATAGCTGTAGACAAAACACCAAAATCATCACAAACTCTACGTCAAATGGGATCTTAATGTCATTTATTCGACAAAATGTCATGTATTCCACAGACGTTTTGAATTACAGTTTAACTACATACATTACACTTTACCCATACAGTCTTAGGAGAACCACACAGGCAGACCCACCTGCAGCTGTCGGGATGTGGACAGTTGTGTGATGACATCTGTTGGTCTGTCTCCAGGATGTGCAGATCTATAAGGGAGGGAGAAGATCTTGGTCCTGCTTCCTCCTCTGTGCTGCTGTGTGTGTTGTCCCTGCGTTGTCTCCGAGGCAGGGGCAGTGTCTGCTGGCCTCCAGGCAGCCGGTTGGTGGCCCCTCCTACGCCCCCCAGGTCCCCCCCGGGGGCGGGTCTCTTAGCCTTGGACAGGTACATGGGGGCGGAGGTGTGACTGAGACGGTTCCGATAGCGTCCGTCCTTGTCCATAGGCCTGGACCTGGCCTTCTTGTTGATACCGGCCAGCGTTGGGACCGGACTACTCAGCTCTACAGCAGAGCGGATGGAGACAGGTACCATTAATGCTTATAGCAACAAACCCAAGTTGATATATTTGCTGTGTCACAGTAACGTCACTTAAGCATTTATGAAACACTTACTCACTGGTTATGAATGTGTTATGAAGTGAAGGTATGGTGAAGCATTTAATCTGATATGGTAAGACAGATGGGTCAATGTTTTCTTACCCAATGTAGACTGGTTGTTGCTTGGCGACAGAGCAGTTGCTGACTGGTTGTTTGTGGCAGGTGGACAGCAAGCTGCAGGATTGGCCAGTGAAGGAGAGGGTGGGACTGTATCTGCACAGAATAGGTAGGTTCATAACGTATAGACATTAGGATCAGTTTGGCTTCTATTGTCTTTATGAGAACCCCAAAACAATACTCTATACTCCGCGTTTAGATCTTTAAAGTCTGTTACAAAGACACGATGCCCATCTTTAGTCAGTCGAATGACTTAACAATTGTAAATAGGCCCTAAGAGATAGCTACTCTTTTTCTGCCACTAAATACATTGACTGTCCCCTCTAACATTCCAAAGAGGGATTCATATGTCTCAGTGTGTGTCTTTGACCTTGAAGTGTTGAGGTGGTGGATCGAGGAGCGGAGGCCACCCTTCTAGATGATTCCACTGCAGACCTGGACCTGAGGGGTATGAAAGCGTACAGTACAGAGAGAGGAGAGAGATGGAATAGAATTTATAGCGGATGGCATCAGGTGGGGTCAGGTGCGTAGATAATTGCACAATCATCACATGTAATAGAATAG
>NC_139996.1:2474545-2502045 GCF_964263955.1 Coregonus lavaretus
AGGGCTAGTGTACAGGTATATATGTCATCATGTTTCAGGGCTAGTGTACAGGTATATATGTCATCATGTTTCAGGGCTAGTGTACAGGTATATATGTCATCATGTTTCAGGGCTAGTGTACAGGTATATATGTCATCATGTTTCAGGGCTAGTGTACAGGTATATATGTCATCATGTTTCAGGGCTAGTGTACAGGTATATATGTCATCATGTTTCAGGGCTAGTGTACAGGTATATATGTCATCATGTTTCAGGGCTAGTGTACAGGTATATATGTCATCATGTTTCAGGGCTAGTGTACAGGTATATGTTTGATGTACAGTGCATCCGGAGTGTATTCAGACCCCTTATTCCACATTTTGTTACATCACAACGTTATTCTGAAACTGATTAAATTATTTTTTTCCCTCATCAATCTACACACAATTCCCCACAATGTCAAAGCGAAAACTGTTTTTTAGACATTTTTGCAAATGTATTAAAAATAAAAAACAGAAATACCTTATTTACATAAGTATTGCTATGAGACTCGAAATTGAGTTCAGGTGCATCCTGTTTCCATTGATCATCCTTGAGATGTTTCTACAACTTGATTGGAGTCCACCTGTGGTAAATTAAATTGATTGGACAAGATTTGTAAGGTCCCACAGTTGACAATGCATGTCAGAGCAAAAACCAAGCTATGAGGTCGAAGGAATTGTCTGAAGAGCTCCGAGACAGGATTGTGTCGAGGCACAGATCTGGGAAAGGTACCAAAAAATTTCTGCAGCATTGAAGGTCCCCAAGAACACAGTGGCCTCCATCATTCTTAAATGGAAGAAGTTTGGAACCACCAAGACTCTTCCTATAGCTGGCCGCCCGGCCAAACTGAGCAATCGGGGGAGAATGGCCTTGGTCAGGGAGGTGACCAAGAACCCGATGGTCACTCTGACAGAGCTCCAGAGTTCCTCTGTGAAGATGGGAGAACCTTCCAGAAGGACAACCATCTCTGCAGCACTCCACCAATCAGGCCTTTATGGTAGAGTGGCCAGACGGAAGCCACTCCTTAGTAAAAGGCACATGACAGCCCTCTTGGTTTGCCAAAAGGCACCTGAAGGACTCTCAGACCATGAGAAACAAGATTCTCTGGTCTGATGAAAATCTTTGGCCTGAATGCCAAGTGTCACGTCTGGAGGAAACCTGGTACCATCCCTACGGTGAAGCATGGTGGTGGCAGCGTCATGCTTTGGGGATGTTTTTCAGTGGCAGGGACAGGGAGACTAGTCAGGATCGAGGCAAGATGGCTGCCGTTATACAGCCTGTAACCAATTATGTAAAAATAAAATAAAAAAAACTAACCAATTGTGCTATTACATGTGTTTATTCACGTTATTTATAATTTATTCTGTACATAACGTACGTCTCTTATGACCAAAAAGAGCTTCTGGATATCAGGACAGCGATTACTCACCTCGTATTGGACGAAGAGTTTTTCTTCAGTGAGTCGGACGTGAAGGATATTCTACAGACACCCGACAAGGCCCAAATCCCCGTCATTCGCATGAGAAAGAGACAGAGATATCGTGGACGTAGGTCGGGGTGCCTTGTAAGGATCAGACGACGATCGAGTAATCTGCCTCTTCCATCAATCCTATTAGCCAACGTACAATCATTGGAAAACAAAATGGACGACCTAAGATTAAGGTTATCCTACCAACAAGACATTAAAAACGTTAATATCTTATGTTTCACCGAGTCGTGGCTGAACGACGACATGAATAACATACAGCTAGTGGGCTATACGCTACATCGGCAGGATAGAACGGCTGACTCCAGTAAGACGAGGGGTGGCGGTCTGTGTATATTTGTAAACAACAGCTGGTGCACGAAATCTAATATTAAGGAACTCTCTAGGTTTTGCTCGCCTGAGGTAGAGTATCTCATGATAATATGTTCCGGGATTCTACCGATGGCATTGAGGAGTACACCACTTCAGTCACTGGCTTCATCAATAAATGCATCGATGACGCCGTCCCCACAGTGACCGTACGTACATACCCCAACCTGAAGCCATGGCTTACATGCAACATCTGCACTGAGCTAAAGGGTAGAGCTGCCGCTTTCAAGGAGTGGGACTCTAACCCGGACGCTTGTAAGAAATCCCGCTATGCCCTCCAACGAACCATCAAACAGGCAAAGAGTCAATACAGGACTAAGATTGAATTGTACTACACCGGCTCCGACGCTAGTCGGATGTGGCAGGGCTTGAAAACTATTACAGACTACAAAGGGAAGCACAGCCGCGAGCTACCCAGAGACACAAGCCTACCAGATGAGCTAAATCACTTCTATGCTCGCTTCGAGGCAAGCAACACTGAAGCATGCATGAGAGCACCAGCTGTTCCGGATGACTGTGTGATCACTCTCTCCATAGCCGATGTGAGTAAGACCTTTAAACACGCCAACATTCACAAGGCCGCAGGGCCAGACGGATTATCAGGACGCGTACTCCGAGCATGTGCGGACCAACTGGCAAGTGTCTTCACTGACATTTTCAACATGTCCCTGAATGAGTCTGTAATACCAACATGTTTCAAGCAGACCACCATAGTCCCTGTGCCCAAGAACACTAAGATAACCTGCCTAAATGACTACCGACCCGTAGCACTCACGTCTGTAGCTATGAAGTGCTTTGAAAGGCTGGTCATGGCTCACATCAACACCATTATCCCAGAAACCCTAGACCCACTCCAATTTGCATACCACCCCAACAGATCCACAGATGATGCAATCTCTATTGTACTCCATACTGCCCTTTCCCACCTGGACAAGAGGAACACCTACGTGAGAATGCTATTCATTGTCTACAGCTCAGCGTTCAACACCATAGTGCCCTCAAAGCTCATCACTAAGCTAAGGACCCTGGGAATAAACACCTCCCTCTGCAACTGGATCCTGAACTTCCTGACGGGCTGCCCCCAGGTGGTAAGGGTAGGTAACAACACATCTGCCACACTGATCCTCAACACGGGGGCCCCTCAGGGGTGCGTGCTCAGTCCCCTCCTGTACTCCCTGTTCACCCATGACTGCATGGCCAGGCACGACTCCAACACCATCATTAAGTTTTCCGACGACACAAGAGTGGTAGGCCTGATCACCGACAATGATGAGACAGCCTATAGGGAGGAGGTCAGAGATCTGGCCGTGTGGTGCCAGGATAACAACCTCTCCCTCAACGTGACCAAGACAAAGGAGATGATTGTGGACTACAGGAAGAAGGTTCTCTGTAGCTCAGCTGGTAGAGCACGGCGCTTGTAACGCCAAGGTAGTGGGTTCGATCCCCGGGACCACCCATACACAAAAAAAAATGTATGCACGCATGACTGTAAGTCGCTTTGGATAAAAGCGTCTGCTAAATGGCATATTATTATTATTATTATAAGAAAAAGTGGACTGAGTACGCCCTCATTCTCATGGACGGGGCTGTAGTGGAAAAGCCATAAGAATCCTGAACATCTAATCAAATGGCTACCCGGACTATTTGCATTGTCCCCCCCCCCCCCCCCCCCCCCACCCCTCTTTTACGCTGCTGTTACTCTGTTTATTATCTATGCATAGTCACTTTAACTCTACCCACATGTACATATTATCTCAACTACCTCAACTAGCCGGCGCCCCCGCACATTGACTCTGTACCGGTACCCCCTGTATATAACCTCCCTACTGTTATTTTATTTTACTGCTGCTCTTTAATTATTTGTTATTTAAATTTTTTACTTATCTATTTTTTACCTAACACTTATTTTTCTTAAAACTACATTGTTGGTTAAGGGCTGTAAGCATTTCACTGTAAGGTCTACACCTGTTGTATTCGGCGCATTTGGCAAATATAATTTGATTTGATCAAGGGAAAGATGAACAGAGCAAAGTACAGAGAGATCCTTGATGAAAACCTGCTCCAGAGCGCTCAGGACCTCAGACTGGGGTGAAGGTTCACCATCCAACAGGATAACGACCCTAAGCACAAAGCCAAGACAACGCAGGAGTGGCTTCAGGACAAGTCTCTGAATGTCCTTGAGTGGCCCAGCCAGAGCTCGGACTTGAACCCGATCGAACATCTCTGGAGAGACCTGAAAATAGCTGTGCAGCGACGCTCCCCATCCAACCTGAAAGTGCTTGAGAGGATCTGCAGAGAAGAATGGGAGAAACTCCCCAAATACAGGTGTGCCAAGCTTGTAGCATCATACCCAGGAAGACACAAGGCTGTAATTGCTGCCAAAGGTGCTTCAACAAAGTACTGAGTAAAGGGTCTGAATACTTATGTAAATGTGATATTTCAATTGTTTATTTTTAATACATTTGCAAACATTTCTTGAAGCCTGTTATTGGTTTGCGAATGCGCTGTATCTGGATGTGGTCATACGTACCCGTCTTTCTCGATGACGTCCCCTCTGTGGCGCAGTGTCAACACGTAGAGTACGGACATGGAGATGACGCTGAAGGCCATGACGATGACTAGAGCCAGAATGGTTCCCTGCATGAACCTGTGGCTGATGCAGCCCTGCTCTGGAGTTGGACTCTGCAATGACATCCACACCCAGGTTAGACATTTAGAGCTGGTTTTGTGTGAGTGAGAGAGTGAGAGAGAGAGAGAGAGAGAGAGTTGTGCTGGTGTAAGGAAACATCTACCTTGCTCCCAGGTTTGACTGTCTTCTTCTTCAGGGGACCACTTCCTGTCCTGCTGAACTGGCTTCCTGATTGGCTGGAGACAGAGACAGGAAGAAAACATTTAATCATCCACCAAATACATTCAGTATGTTAAATCATTTAAAATACTGGACCAGCGCTTGATTACCAATGGAATAGTACCAATAGTTCTAACTGCAACTCCAAACGAAATCAAGTGCTCCTCTTACAAAGTATTTGACATATAATGTGCGCCTCACCTGATGGTGCCTCCGCTGACAGTACTCTTCATGCTGTCCAGACGACGGAGTTTGGCCAGCTTCCTGCTCCAGCGCTCTAACTCATCTATACGAGTCTCCAGGTTGTCAGTCAGTTTACACAGCTCCTTTACTGCACCAACATTCTCCATGAAGATACGGTCCTAGGAAAGACAGAGAGGGAGGGAGGGGGAGGGAGGGGGGGAGGGGAGGGGAGGGGGAGGGAGGGGGGTAGAGAGAGGGAGGCGGGAGAGAGATGGAGAAAGAGGGGGAGAGAGATGGAGAGAGAGAGCGAGGGAAGGGAGAGAGGGATGGTAGGGAGAGAGAGAGGTAGGGGGAGGGAGGGAGGGAGGGAGGGGGAGGGTGGGTGGGGTGGGGTGGGAGGAAGGGACGGATGGGATAGGGAGAGAGGGGGGAGGGAGGGAGGAGGGAGGAGAGAGGGAAGAGTGAGGAGAGAGGGATGGAGGAGAGAGGAGAGAGGGAGGGAGGAGAGAGGAGAGAGGGAGGAGAGAGGGAGGGAGGGAGGGAGGGAGGGAGGGAGGGAGGGAGGGAGGGAGGGAGGGAAGGAGAGGGAGGGAAGGAGAGGGAGGGAGGGAGGGAGACACAGAAGTCAATGTCTGTTGCAAAACTTTTTCAGAGTTCTCGGGTTCTTCAGAAATCTCAGTTGGAGTATTTCCAGTTTCTAAGGAGGTAGAAACAGCATTCCTGGTTGCTGTGTGTGTGTGTCTCACCTTGTTGACCACCAGTAGTTTAGGGATGGTCTTCCTGGTTGCTGTGTGTGTTACCTTGTTGACCACCAGTAGTTTAGGGATGGTCTTCCTGGTTGCTGTGTGTGTTACCTTGTTGACCACCAGTAGTTTAGGGATGGTCTTCCTGGTTGCTGTGTGTGTGTGTCTCACCTTGTTGACCACCAGTAGTTTAGGGATGGTCTTCCTGGTTGCTGTGTGTGTGTGTGTTACCTTGTTGACCACCAGTAGTTTAGGGATGGTCTTCCTGGTTGCTGTGTGTGTGTGTGTTACCTTGTTAACCACCAGTAGTTTTGGGATGGTCTCTCCATTGGAACAGATCACGTCTCCTCCCTCCTTCACGGCTTCAGGCAGGATCTGCTGCACATCCTGAGCTATCACTCCTAGATAAAACAACCCAGTACTTTAAGCTCCTATCACTCCTAGATAATACAACACAGTACTGTAAGATCCTATCACTCCTAGATAAAACAACCCAGTACTGTAAGATCCTATCACTCCTAGATAAAACAACCCAGTACTGTAAGCTCCTATCACTCCTAGATAAAACAACACAGTACTGTAAGATCCTATCACTCCTAGATAAAACAACCCAGTACTGTAAGCTCCTATCACTCCTAGATAAAACAACACAGTACTGTAAGCTCCTATCACTCCTAGATAAAACAACCCAGTACTGTAAGCTCCTATCACTCCTAGATAAAACAACACAGTACTGTAAGCTCCTGGAGACATTGTAGAATGGGATACAACAGAGGTCAGTAACAGCAGCATGTATACAGATAAAGACAGACAATATGGTGAAGCAGCATGTATACAGGTAGGGTGGGAACGATGAGACAGCCTATAGGGAGGAGGTCAGAGATCTGGCCGTGTGGTGCCAGGACAACAACCTCTCCCTCAACGTGACCAAGACAAAGGAGATGATTGTGGACTACAGGAAAAAAAAGAGGACTGAGCACGCCCCCATTCTCATCGACGGGGCTGTAGTGGAACAGGTTGAGAGCTTCAAGTTCCTTGGTGTCCACATCACCAACGAACTATCATGGTCCAAACACACCAAGACAGTCGTGAAGAGGGCACGACAAAGCCTATTCCCCCTCAGGAGACTAAAAAGATTTGGCATGGGTCCTCAGATCCTCAAAAAATTCTACAGCTGCACCATCGAGAGCATCCTGACTGGTTGCATCACCGCCTGGTATGGCAACTGCTTGGCCTCTGACCGCAGGGCACTACAGAGGGTAGTGCGTACGGCCCAGTACATCACTGGGGCAAAGCTCCCTGCCATCCAGGACCTCTATACCAGGCGGTGTCAGAGGAAGGCCCTCAAAATTGTCAAAGACTCCAGCCACCCTAGTCATAGACTGTTCTCTCTGCTACCGCACGGCAAGCGGTACCGGAGTGCCAAGTCTAGGTCCAAAAGACTTCTCAACAGCTTCTACCCCCAAGCCATAAGACTCCTGAACAGCTAATCATGGCTACCCGGACTATTTGCACTGCCCCCCCACCCCATCCTTTTTACGCTGCTGCTACTCTGTTAAGTATTTATGCATAGTCACTTTAACTCTACCCACATGTACATATTACCTCAACTACCTCAACTAGCCGGTGCCCCCGCACATTGACTATGCAACGGTACCCCCCTGTATATATAGCCTCCCTACTGTCACTTTATTTTACTGTATATATAGCCTCCCTACTGTCACTTTATTTTACTTCTGCTCTTTTTTTCTCAACACTTTTTTGTTGTTGTTTTATTCTTACTTTTTTGTTAAAAATAAATGCACTGTTGGTTAAGGGCTGTAAGTAAGCATTTCACTGTAATGTGTGCACCTGTTGTATTCGGCGCATGTGACCAATAAAATTTGATTTGATTTGATTTGATTTGAATACAATAGATTTCTAGTGCTATGGGTTGTATATTGATTGCAATTGGTTGCTATTGGTTGCTATTGGTTGTCTATTGGTTGTCTATAATGTATAACCTAAAACAAGGTGTTGTATATGTTACCAGTCTCTGGGCTGGTGTCTATGCCCATGCTGGAAGCAAACTCTGGCTTGTACTGATAATGAACCAGCCTCATCTGACTGATCCGCTTCAGGTTGTCTGTAGTGTCCACCTGAAAACACACACACACACACACACACACACACACACACACACACACACACACACACACACACACACACACACACACACACACACACACACACACACACACACACACACACACACACACACACACACACACACACAGAGGATGACAATGTATGGATGTTACTATGGAGCTACATACAGAACATACAGAACTTATAGAACATACAGAACATATAGAACATACAGAACATATAGAACATATAGAACATACAGAACATATAGAACATACAGAACATATAGAACATACAGAACATACAGAACATACAGAACTTATAGAACATACAGAACATATAGAACATACAGAACATACAGAGCTTATAGAACATACAGAACATATAGAACATACAGAACATATAGAACATACAGAACATACAGAACATACAGAACATACAGAACACATAGAACACATAGAACATACAGAACATACAGAACACATAGAACACATAGAACATATAGAATATACAGAACTTACAGAACATATAGAACATATAGAACATACAGAACATATAGAACATATAGAACATATAGAACATACAGAACATATAGAACATACAGAACATACAGAACATATAGAACATATAGAACATACAGAACATATAGAACATACAGAACATACAGAACATATAGAACATATAGAACATACAGAACATATAGAACATACAGAACTTATAGAACATACAGAACATACAGAACATATAGAACATACAGAACATACAGAACATATAGAACATATAGAACATACAGAACATATAGAACATACAGAACATACAGAACATATAGAACATATAGAACATACAGAACATACAGAACATATAGAACATATAGAACATACAGAACATATAGAACATATAGAACATACAGAACATACAGAACATATAGAACATACAGAACATACAGAACATATAGAACATATAGAACATACAGAACATACAGAACTTATAGAACATATAGAACATACAGAACATATAGAACATACAGAACACATAGAACACATAGAACATACAGAACATACAGAACATATAGAACATATAGAACATACAGAACATACAGAACATATAGAACATATAGAACATACAGAACTTATAGAACATATAGAACATACAGAACATATAGAACATACAGAACATATAGAACATACAGAACTTATAGAACATACAGAACGTATAGAACATACAGAACGTATAGAACATATAGAACATACAGAACGTATAGAACATATAGAACATACAGAACATATAGAACATACAGAACATATAGAACATACAGAACATATAGAACATACAGAACATATAGAACATACAGAACATACAGAACTTATAGCTACAGTTAGATGGCTGTATGGTTTCAGGACAATGAACAGAAAACAGGATATAACATGTTGTGAATTATTGTAATATTGCATAGTACAAATAAAAAACAATTATCTCAGGGAATATTTTGATGAAGATCGAGCATGCATTTTCATAACTACACAAACACATGCAGACAGACAGAACACCCCCCCCCCCTCACCTCGTGGACGTTCTCTTTAGCCCGTATGTCCGAAGGGTGCACCAGTGACCCCATGACCTTCAGGTTGCCGTGGATGACCATGGCCTCGTCTGGCCGGTCGGTGTTGATGCCGACCCGGCCGTGGTGGTAGACTGAGTCAGCCAGCTGGCCGCGCTGCCACAGCACCTCACTGTCACTCTCAAACTGACCTGGGTTAGACGCCTGAAACCCAGAGAGGGAGGGACAGACAAAACAGAGATATTTAGACTGAGAAAATATGATTAGAGTTACGTATGTAATCAGTCCTGGACTCCTCTTCCGTTTGCAGTGCTAGTTCTACACTGAGTAGCTTCCTAAACATGTTTAGATGATCTGCAGGGAATTCGTAAGAGCCTCAACACAGATCTAAAGAAAACATGATTTATTATTATATTTACAGAACAAAGAATCTAGACCATAACAGATGCAGAAAGATGGGTATCAGAGTTGGGCTCAATTCCATTTCAATTCAGTAAGGAAACCAAAAGTTCCAATTTTGGAATCATGAGCACAACCCGACTTCAATTTGTAAGTCGCTCTGGATAAGAGCGTCTGCTAAATGATGTAAATGTAAATGTGAATGTCAGTTTATTTCCTGCTAGGTAAATACTGAGATAGATCAGAGGAGGACGGACAGACAGACAGACACGGTCAGACTGACAGAGGTTACCCTGACGATGATCCTCTCCGACACCTGCGCGGCCACCGTGAAGCTCTGACTGTGGGCTTGGACCTGCAGCGCCACCACCAACATGAAGTACCTACGAAGCAAAACAATTCAAAACGATTCACACATTTGTGTCTTTGTATTTCCATTAAATTTATTTGATAACGGAAAGTAAACACCTTTTAAATGGTGGGGTGTGTTAGTATATTACCTCTGGTCAGGGTGGGGTGTGTTAGTATATTACCTCTGGTCAGGGTGTGTTAGTATATTACCTCTGGTCAGGGTGTGTTAGTATATTACCTCTGGTCAGGGTGGGGTGTGTTAGTATATTACCTCTGGTCAGGGTGTGTTAGTATATTACCTCTGGTCAGGGTGGGGTGTGTTAGTATATTACCTCTGGTCAGGGTGGGGTGTGTTAGTATATTACCTCTGGTCAGGGTGTGTTAGTATATTACCTCTGGTCAGGTTGGGGTGTGTTAGTATATTACCTCTGGTCGGGGTGGGGTGCGTTAGTATATTACCTCTGGTCAGGGTGTGTTAGTATATTACCTCTGGTCAGGGTGCGTTAGTATATTACCTCTGGTCAGGGTGGGGTATGTTAGTATATTACCTCTGGTCAGGGTGTGTTAGTATATTACCTCTGGTCAGGGTGTGTTAGTATATTACCTCTGGTCAGGGTGCGTTAGTATATTACCTCTGGTCAGGGTGGGGTATGTTAGTATATTACCTCTGGTCAGGGTGTGTTAGTATATTACCTCTGGTCAGGGTGTGTTAGTATATTACCTCTGGTCAGGGTGGGGTGTGTTAGTATATTACCTCTGGTCGGGGTGGGGTGCGTTAGTATATTACCTCTGGTCAGGGTGTGTTAGTATATTACCTCTGGTCAGGGTGGGGTGTGTTAGTATATTACCTCTGGTCAGGGTGGGGTGTGTTAGTATATTACCTCTGGTCAGGGTGGGGTGTGTTAGTATATTACCTCTGGTCAGGGTGGGGTGTGTTAGTATATTACCTCTGGTCAGGGTGGGGTGTGTTAGTATATTACCTCTGGTCAGGGTGGGGTGTGTTAGTATATTACCTCTGGTCAGGGTGGGGTGTGTTAGTATATTACCTCTGGTCGGGGTGGGGTGCGTTAGTATATTACCTCTGGTCAGGGTGCGTTAGTATATTACCTCTGGTCAGGGTGGGGTGTGTTAGTATATTACCTCTGGTCAGGGTGGGGTGTGTTAGTATATTACCTCTGGTCAGGGTGGGGTGTGTTAGTATATTACCTCTGGTCAGGGTGGGGTGTGTTAGTATATTACCTCTGGTCAGGGTGGGGTGTGTTAGTATATTACCTCTGGTCAGGGTGCGTTAGTATATTACCTCTGGTCAGGGTGGGGTATGTTAGTATATTACCTCTGGTCAGGGTGTGTTAGTATATTACCTCTGGTCAGGGTGTGTTAGTATATTACCTCTGGTCAGGGTGGGGTGTGTTAGTATATTACCTCTGGTCAGGGTGGGGTGTGTTAGTATATTACCTCTGGTCAGGGTGGGGTGTGTTAGTATATTACCTCTGTTCAGGGTGGGGTGTGTTAGTATATTACCTCTGGTCAGGGTGTGTTAGTATATTACCTCTGGTCAGGGTGTGTTAGTATATTACCTCTGGTCAGGGTGGGGTGTGTTAGTATATTACCTCTGGTCAGGGTGGGGTGTGTTAGTATATTTCCTCTGGTCAGGGTGTGTTAGTATATTACCTCTGGTCAGGGTGGGGTGTGTTAGTATATTACCTCTGGTCAGGGTGGGGTGTGTTAGTATATTACCTCTGGTCAGGGTGGGGTGTGTTAGTATATTACCTCTGGTCAGGGTGGGGTGTGTTAGTATATTACCTCTGGTCAGGGTGGGGTGTGTTAGTATATTACCTCTGGTCAGGGTGGGGTGTGTTAGTATATTACCTCTGGTCAGGGTGTGTTAGTATATTACCTCTGGTCAGGGTGGGGTGTGTTAGTAAATTACCTCTGGTCAGGGTGTGTTAGTATATTACCTCTGGTCAGGGTGGGGTGTGTTAGTATATTACCTCTGGTCAGGGTGGGGTGTGTTAGTATATTACCTCTGGTCAGGGTGGGGTGTGTTAGTATATTACCTCTGGTCAGGGTGTGTTAGTATATTACCTCTGGTCAGGGTGTGTTAGTATATTACCTCTGGTCAGGGTGGGGTGTGTTAGTATATTACCTCTGGTCAGGGTGGGGTGTGTTAGTATATTACCTCTGGTCAGGGTGTGTTAGTATATTACCTCTGGTCAGGGTGTGTTAGTATATTACCTCTGGTCAGGGTGGGGTGTGTTAGTATATTACCTCTGGTCAGGGTGTGTTAGTATATTACCTCTGGTCAGGGTGGGGTGTGTTAGTATATTACCTCTGGTCAGGGTGTGTTAGTATATTACCTCTGGTCAGGGTGGGGTGTGTTAGTATATTACCTCTGGTCAGGGTGGGGTGTGTTAGTATATTACCTCTGGTCAGGGTTGGGTGTGTTAGTATAATACCTCTGGTCAGGGTGGGGTGTGTTAGTATATTACCTCTGGTCAGGGTGGGGTGTGTTAGTATATTACCTCTGGTCAGGGTGGGGTGTGTTAGTATATTACCTCTGGTCAGGGTGTGTTAGTATATTACCTCTGGTCAGGGTGTGTTAGTATATTACCTCTGGTCAGGGTGGGGTGTGTTAGTATATTACCTCTGGTCAGGGTGGGGTGTGTTAGTATATTACCTCTGGTCAGGGTGGGGTGTGTTAGTATATTACCTCTGGTCAGGGTGGGGTGTGTTAGTATATTACCTCTGGTCGGGGTGGGGTGTGTTAGTATATTACCTCTGGTCAGGGTGTGTTAGTATATTACCTCTGGTCAGGTTGTGTTAGTATATTACCTCTGGTCAGGGTGGGGTGTGTTAGTATATTACCTCTGGTCAGGGTGTGTTAGTATATTACCTCTGGTCAGGGTGGGGTGTGTTAGTATATTACCTCTGGTCAGGGTGTGTTAGTATATTACCTCTGGTCAGGGTGGGGTGTGTTAGTATATTACCTCTGGTCAGGGTGGGGTGTGTTAGTATATTACCTCTGGTCAGGGTGGGGTGTGTTAGTATATTACCTCTGGTCAGGGTGGGGTGTGTTAGTATATTACCTCTGGTCAGGGTGGGGTGTGTTAGTATATTACCTCTGGTCAGGGTGGGGTGTGTTAGTATATTACCTCTGGTCAGGGTGGGGTGTGTTAGTATATTACCTCTGGTCAGGGTGGGGTGTGTTAGTATATTACCTCTGGTCAGGGTGGGGTGTGTTAGTATATTACCTCTGGTCGGGGTGGGGTGCGTTAGTATATTACCTCTGGTCAGGGTGTGTTAGTATATTACCTCTGGTCAGGGTGGGGTGTGTTAGTATATTACCTCTGGTCAGGGTGGGGTGTGTTAGTATATTACCTCTGGTCAGGGTGGGGTGTGTTAGTATATTACCTCTGGTCAGGGTGTGTTAGTATATTACCTCTGGTCAGGGTGGGGTGTGTTAGTATATTACCTCTGGTCAGGGTGTGTTAGTATATTACCTCTGGTCAGGGTGGGGTGTGTTAGTATATTACCTCTGGTCAGGGTGTGTTAGTATATTACCTCTGGTCAGGGTGGGGTGTGTTAGTATATTACCTCTGGTCAGGGTGGGGTGCGTTAGTATATTACCTCTGGTCAGGGTGGGGTGTGTTAGTATATTACCTCTGGTCAGGGTGGGGTGTGTTAGTATATTACCTCTGGTCAGGGTGGGGTGTGTTAGTATATTACCTCTGGTCAGGGTGTGTTAGTATATTACCTCTGGTCAGGGTGGGGTGTGTTAGTATATTACCTCTGGTCAGGGTGGGGTGTGTTAGTATATTACCTCTGGTCAGGGTGTGTTAGTATATTACCTCTGGTCAGGGTGTGTTAGTATATTACCTCTGGTCAGGGTGGGGTGTGTTAGTATATTACCTCTGGTCAGGGTGTGTTAGTATATTACCTCTGGTCAGGGTGTGTTAGTATATTACCTCTGGTCAGGGTGGGGTGTGTTAGTATATTACCTCTGGTCAGGGTGGGGTGTGTTAGTATATTACCTCTGGTCAGGGTGGGGTGTGTTAGTATATTACCTCTGGTCGGGGTGGGGTGTGTTAGTATATTACCTCTGGTCAGGTTGTGTTAGTATATTACCTCTGGTCAGGGTGGGGTGTGTTAGTATATTACCTCTGGTCAGGGTGGGGTGTGTTAGTATATTACCTCTGGTCAGGGTGGGGTGTGTTAGTATATTACCTCTGGTCAGGGTGTGTTAGTATATTACCTCTGGTCGGGGTGGGGTGTGTTAGTATATTACCTCTGGTCAGGGTGGGGTGTGTTAGTATTACATTTACATTTACATTTACGTCATTTAGCAGACGCTCTTATCCAGAGCGACTTACAGTTAGTGAATACATATTTTTTTATACTGGCCCCTCGTGGGAATCGAACCCACAACCCTGGCGTTGCAAACGCCATGCTCTATCAACTAAGCTACATCCCTGCCGGCCATTCCCTCCCCTACCCTGGACGACGCTGGGCCAATTGTGCGCCGCCCATGAGTCTCCCGGTCGCGGCCGGCTGCGACAGAGCCTGGATTCGAACCAGGATCTAGTGGCACAGTTAGCACTGCGATGCAGTGCCTTAGACCACTGCGCCACTCAGGACACCTAGTATATTACCTCTGGTCAGGGTGTGTTAGTATATTACCTCTGGTCAGGGTGGGGTGTGTTAGTATATTACCTCTGGTCAGGGTGTGTTAGTATATTACCTCTGGTCAGGGTGTGTTAGTATATTACCTCTGGTCAGGGTGTGTTAGTATATTACCTCTGGTCAGGGTGGGGTGTGTTAGTATATTACCTCTGGTCAGGGTGTGTTAGTATATTACCTCTGGTCAGGGTGGGGTGTGTTAGTATATTACCTCTGGTCAGGGTGGGGTGTGTTAGTATATTACCTCTGGTCAGGGTGGGGTGTGTTAGTATATTACCTCTGGTCAGGGTGGGGTGTGTTAGTATATTACCTCTGGTCGGGGTGGGGTGTGTTAGTATATTACCTCTGGTCAGGGTGTGTTAGTATATTACCTCTGGTCAGGGTGGGGTGTGTTAGTATATTACCTCTGGTCAGGGTGTGTTAGTATATTACCTCTGGTCAGGGTGGGGTGTGTTAGTATATTACCTCTGGTCAGGGTGGGGTGTGTTAGTATATTACCTCTGGTCAGGGTGGGGTGTGTTAGTATATTACCTCTGGTCAGGGTGGGGTGTGTTAGTATATTACCTCTGGTCAGGGTGGGGTGTGTTAGTATATTACCTCTGGTCAGGGTGTGTTAGTATATTACCTCTGGTCAGGGTGGGGTGTGTTAGTATATTACCTCTGGTCAGGGTGTGTTAGTATATTACCTCTGGTCAGGGTGGGGTGTGTTAGTATATTACCTCTGGTCAGGGTGGGGTGTGTTAGTATATTACCTCTGGTCAGGGTGGGGTGTGTTAGTATATTACCTCTGGTCAGGGTGGGGTGTGTTAGTATATTACCTCTGGTCAGGGTGGGGTGTGTTAGTATATTACCTCTGGTCAGGGTGGGGTGTGTTAGTATATTACCTCTGGTCAGGGTGGGGTGTGTTAGTATATTACCTCTGGTCAGGGTGTGTTAGTATTTTACCTCTGGTCAGGGTGGGGTGCGTTAGTATATTACCTCTGGTCAGGGTGGGGTGTGTTAGTATATTACCTCTGGTCAGGGTGGGGTGTGTTAGTATATTACCTCTGGTCAGGGTGTGTTAGTATATTACCTCTGGTCAGGGTGTGTTAGTATATTACCTCTGGTCAGGGTGTGTTAGTATATTACCTCTGGTCAGGGTGGGGTGTGTTAGTATATTACCTCTGGTCAGGGTGGGGTGTGTTAGTATATTACCTCTGGTCAGGGTGGGGTGTGTTAGTATATTACCTCTGGTCAGGGTGGGGTGTGTTAGTATATTACCTCTGGTCAGGGTGGGGTGTGTTAGTATATTACCTCTGGTCAGGGTGGGGTGTGTTAGTATATTACCTCTGGTCAGGGTGGGGTGTGTTAGTATATTACCTCTGGTCAGGGTGGGGTGCGTTAGTATATTACCTCTGGTCAGGGTGGGGTGTGTTAGTATATTACCTCTGGTCAGGGTGGGGTGCGTTAGTATATTACCTCTGGTCAGTGTGTGAGTATATTACCTCTGGTCAGGGTGGGGTGTGTTAGTATATTACCTCTGGTCAGGGTTGGGTGCGTTAGTATATTACCTCTGGTCAGGGTGGGGTGTGTTAGTATATTACCTCTGGTCAGGGTGTGTTAGTATATTACCTCTGGTCGGGGTGGGGTGTGTTAGTATATTACCTCTGGTCAGGGTTGGGTGTGTTAGTATATTACCTCTGGTCAGGGTGGGGTGTGTTAGTATATTACCTCTGGTCAGGGTGGGGTGTGTTAGTATATTACCTCTGGTCAGGGTGGGGTGTGTTAGTATATTACCTCTGGTCAGGGTGGGGTGTGTTAGTATATTACCTCTGGTCAGGGTGGGGTGTGTTAGTATATTACCTCTGGTCAGGGTTGGGTGCGTTAGTATATTACCTCTGGTCAGGGTGGGGTGCGTTAGTATATTACCTCTGGTCAGGGTTGGGTTTGCCTTTCTTCCTCATGTTATTGGCTGTGGTCTCACTGAAGTGTAGTCGTCCCACTGTTACCTTGGTAACCTGCTCCGGGGGTATTGTCACCCTGAAAACACGTTAAACATTACAAATGACACGTTAAACATTACCTTTTCGACTTTTTCAAAATGGTGTCTTTGCCTTCCCCTCTCATATACAGTATTTTCCTCCCTCCGTGGCCTGTTTACGTTTGAGTAATTTAGCAGACGGTCTCATTCAGAGGGATCACAATCATTCTCTAGCTAATAGCCAAATCAGTGCTAGGAGACAGAGACTCACAGTACTGGTTTGAATGGTCTCTTGCTGCGGTCTGACTGGGACTGCTCCACGTTGATGGACTGGTTCATGGCTTCCAGCTGGAAGGCAACACAGGAGACGATTCAGTCAGTTGATGAAAGAAAGTAGTATTAAATTAAATCAAACCCTGGCCCCTTCCTCATGTAGACCTGAAGGGATTGGATAGGTGGCCAAACCTCCCCCTTGCTAATCAGAAGGCAAGTTGAACCAATTATCATTTTGTTTAAAACCTATCCAATGATCTTCCATCTACAGGAGGGACGTCAGCTAGGAGGTAAAGGCTAGGGGATGATCAGGGATTCACAAAGTGGATCACCTCTCCTCCCTCACCTTAACCCCATTGAGTTTGAGATAGAAGCAGTCGATAGGCTGGAGGCCCTCGCTGGTCTTGATGTACTTGGGATCTCCCAGCATGCCGCAGTACACGGTGACCTGGAAGTGATTTTTCTTCTGACACACGAAGGCGTCGTCCGCCAGGGAGAAGTTAAAGCCTTTATCAGCGTCAACGCGATAGGTGGGCATCGGGCTAGAGAGGGAGGGAGAAATGGATGGAGAGAAGGATAGATGGATGGACAGAGAGTTCAGTCTATAAGGGTTGGTCAATAATTTCATAGAAGTTCATCATTCGGTTCATATACTCTATGTTCTCTGTCATTGTACTTGCACTCATTGAGCTAAATATGGAGGGTTGGATGAAAAGAGAGGTTTGTGTAAAAGGGATTGGTTCACATCTGCCTGGCTACCCAAACGCTAGGCCACGCCCACGGACGTTCGATTCTTCTCCTCAATGAGTCTGGATCTGAGTACCTCCCTGACGATTTCTAGAACACAAACAAATTCTAACCGTTCTGATTGGTCCCACAAACTGATGGGTTGGGCAAGAGCCAGAACACACGTGGGTAAAGTGGTGTTTTGAAAATGTGTCATTGGCTTTGATACTCTGATTGGTTAGAGGCAAGGTTCACAAAGGTTCATCATTTATCAAGGACATCAGCCACCCGAGCCACGGCCTGTTCAACCCCACTATCATCTAGAAGGAGGAGACAGTACAGGTGCATCAAAGCTAGGATCAAGAGACTGAAAAACAGCTTCTATCTCCAGGCCATTAGACTGTTAAACAGCTTACCCTGCCCTCTGTCCAGTACCCTGCCCTCTGCCCAGTACCCTGCCCTCTGCCCAGTACCCTGCCCTGTGCCCAGTACCCTGCCCTGTGCCCACTACCCTGCCCTCTGTCCACTACCCTGCCCTCTGCCCAGTACCCTGCCCTGTGCCCAGTACCCTGCCCTCTGCCCAGTACCCTGCCCTCTGCCCAGTACCCTGCCCTGTGCCCACTACCCTGCCCTCTGCCCACTACACTGCCCTCTGCCTAGTACCCTACCCTCTGCCCAGTACCCTGCCCTCTGCCCCCTACCCTGCCCTCTGCCCAGTACCCTGCCCTCTGTCCAGTACCCTGCCCTCTGTCCAGTACCCTGCCCTCTGTCCAGTACCCTGCCCTCTGCCCAGTACCCTGCCCTCTGCCCAGTACCCTGCCCTCTGCCCAGTACCCTGCCCTCTGTCCAGTACCCTGCCCTCTGTCCAGTACCCTGCCCTCTGCCCAGTACCCTGCCCTCTGCCCAGTACCCTGCCCTCTGCCCACTACCCTGCCCTCCGCCCAGTACCCTGCCCTCTGCCCAGTACCCTGCCCTCTGCCCAGTACCCTGCCCTCTGCCCAGTACCCTGCCCTCTGCCCAGTACCCTGCCCTCTGCCCAGTACCCTGCCCTCTGTCCAGTACCCTACTCTGCCCACTACCCTGCCCTCTGTCCAGTACCCTGCCCTCTGTCCAGTACCCTGCCCTCTGCCCAGTACCCTGCCCTCTGCCCAGTACCCTGCCCTCTGTCCAGTACCCTACTCTGCCCACTACCCTGCCCTCTGTCCAGTACCCTGCCCTCTGCCCAGTACCCTGCCCTCTGCCCAGTACCCTGCCCTCTGCCCAGTACCCTGCCCTCTGCCCAGTACCCTGCCCTCTGTCCAGTACCCTACTCTGCCCACTACCCTGCCCTCTGTCCAGTACACTGCCCTCTGTCCAGTACCCTGCCCTCTGCCCAGTACCCTGCCCTCTGCCCAGTACCCTGCCCTCTGTCCAGTACCCTACTCTGCCCACTACCCTGCCCTCTGTCCAGTACCCTGCCCTCTGCCCAGTACCCTGCCCTCTGTCCAGTACCCTGCCCTCTGCCCCCTACCCTGCCCTCTGTCCAGTACCCTGCCCTCTGTCCAGTACCCTGCCCTCTTCCCAGTACCCTGCCCTCTGTCCAGTACCCTGCCCTCTGTCCAGTACCCTGCCCTCTGCCCCCTACCCTGCCCTCTGTCCAGTACCCTGCCCTCTGTCCAGTACCCTGCCCTCTGCCCAGTACCCTGCCCTCTGCCCAGTACCCTGCCCTCTGCCCCCTACCCTGCCCTCTGCCCAGTACCCTGCCCTCTGTCCACTACCCTGCCCTCTGTCCAGTACCCTGCCCTCTGTCCAGTACCCTGCCCTCTGTCCAGTACCCTGCCCTCTGCCCAGTACCCTGCCCTCTACCCTGCCCTCTGTCCAGTACCCTGCCCTCTGTCCAGTACCCTGCCCTCTGCCCAGTACCCTGCCCTCTGCCCAGTACCCTGCCCTCTGTCCAGTACCCTACTCTGCCCACTACCCTGCCCTCTGTCCAGTACCCTGCCCTCTGCCCAGTACCCTGCCCTCTGTCCAGTACCCTGCCCTCTGCCCCCTACCCTGCCCTCTGTCCAGTACCCTGCCCTCTGTCCAGTACCCTGCCCTCTGCCCAGTACCCTGCCCTCTGCCCAGTACCCTGCCCTCTACCCTGCCCTCTGTCCAGTACCCTGCCCTCTGTCCAGTACCCTGCCCTCTGCCCAGTACCCTGCCCTCTACCCTGCCCTCTGTCCAGTACCCTGCCCTCTGTCCAGTACCCTACTCTGCCCACTATCCTGCCCTCTGCCCAGTACCCTGCCCTCTGCCCAGTACCCTGCCCTCTGCCCAGTACCCTGCCCTCTGTCCAGTACCCTGCCCTCTGCCCACTACCCTGCCCTCTGCCCCCTACCCTGCCCTCTGCCCCCTACCCTGCCCTCTGTCCAGTACCCTGCCCTCTGCCCCCTACCCTGCCCTCTGTCCAGTACCCTGCCCTCTGCCCACTACCCTACTCTGCCCCTCAGTCACTGTTATTAGTGGGCTACCACTGGGTTCTCTACCCTGCACCTTAGGGACTGCTGCCCTATGTACATAGAGTCATTGAACACTGGTCACTTTAATAATGTCTACATACTGTTTATATATCTCCTGCTGTACTAAATGTTAGATACTTGTATTATTTGTTATTATTGTGTCCTTGTTGACATTTACTGCATTGATTGACAGGAACATAAGCATTTTGCTGCACCCGCCATAACACTTGCTAAACTGTGTACACAACCAATAAAATGTGATTTGATTTGAATAGGTTCATCACTAGATTCATCAATAGGTTCATCAATAGGTTCATCAATAGGTTCATCACTAGATTCATCAATAGGTTCATCAATAGGTTCATCAATAGGTTCATCAATAGGTTCATCAATAGGTTAATCAATAGATTCATCAATAGGTTCATCACTAGATTCATCAATAGGTTCATCAATAGGTTCATCAATAGGTTCATCACTAGATTCATCAATAGGTTCATCAATAGATTCATCAATAGGTTCATCACTAGCTTCATCAATAGGTTCATCAATAGGTTCATCAATAGGTTCATCACTAGGTTCATCACTAGGTTCATCACTAGGTTCATCAATAGGTTCATCAATAGATTCATCAATAGGCTCATCAATAGGTTCATCAATAGGTTCATCAATAGGTTCATCAATAGGTTCATCACTAGATTCATCACTAGGTTCATCAATAGGTTCATCAATAGGTTCATCAATAGGTTCATCACTAGGTTCATCAATAGGTTCATCAATAGGTTCATCAATAGGTTCATCAATAGGTTCATCAATATGTTCATCAATAGGTTCATCAATAGGTTCATCACTAGATTCATCAATAGGTTCATCACTAGATTCATCAATAGGTTCATCACTGGATTCATCAATAGGTTCATCAATAGGTTCATCAATAGGTTCATCACTAGGTTCATCAATAGGTTCATCAATAGGTTCATCAATAGGTTCATCAATAGGTTCATCAATAGGTTTGAAATCTTGCTTCTCTTTTTTATTGTTCTCACTAAAAGGCTTTACTCAGTCATCCAATGATATGTCCACACATGTCCACACAAATCCCAAATAAACAACATTATCAAAAGTGTTAACAGGCTAATTTTTGTCTGTGTCCTTCCAATACAGGAGAATATACACTGAATAAAAATATAAACGCAACATGCAACAATTTCAAAGACTTTACTGAGTTATATAATAAATTCATTAGGCCCTAATCTATGGATTCCACGACTGGGAATACAGATATGCATCTATTGGTGTCACGACTTCCGCCGAGGCTGCCTCCCCTCCTTGTTCGGGCAGGTTTCGGCGTTCGTCGTCACCGGCTTACTAGCTACTGCCGATCCCATTCTCATCACTCCACTTGTCATGTCTTGTCTTGTCAATCACACACACCTGGTGCTCATTCCCCTAATTAGTATGTGTATAAGTGTTCCCTCTGTTCCCCTTGTCTTTGTGAGTGATTGTTTCATTGTGAGAGCGAGGAGCTCGGTTGAGCTACTCTTCCATTTGTTATTGCCAAGGTGGAATATTTTCCCTTGTGATAGTTTCGTTTTGACGCTGGGTGCGTTTTATTTATGTAAACGGAATAAACTCTGTACTTCAGTGTTTTACCTCCTGCTCCTGACTCCTTCATTCACACCTCATCACAATTGGTCACAGATCCCTTTTTCAAAAATGGTAGGGGCGTGGATCAGAAAACCAGTCAGTATCTGGTGTGACCACCATTTGCCTCATGGAGCGTGACACATCTCCTTCACATAGAGTTGATCAGGCTGTTGATTGTGGCCTGTGGAATGTTGTCCCACTCCTCTTCAATGGCTGTGCGAAGTTGCTGGATATTGGCGGGAACTGGAACATGCTGTCATACACGTTGATCCAGAGCATCCCAAACATGTTTAATGGTTAATACGTCTGTTGAGTATGCAGGCCATGGAAGAACTGGGACATTTTCAGCTTCCAGGAATTGTGTACAGATCCTTGCGACATGGGGCCGTGCATTAACATGCTGAAGCATGAGGTGATGGCGTTGGATGAATGTGCTTTCAAATTGCCATCAATAAAATGCAGTTGTGTTCATTGTCCATATCTTATGCCTGCCCATACCATAACCCCACCGCCACCATGGGGCACTCTGTTCACAACGTTGACATCAGCAAACCGCTCGCCCACACGACGCCATCTGCCCGGTACAGTTGAAACGGGGATTCATCCGTGAAGAGCACACTTCCCCAGCGTGCCAGTGTCCATCGAAGGTGAGCATTTGTCAACTGAAGTCAGTTACGACGCCGAACTGCAGTAGGGTCAAGTCCCTGGTGAGGACGACGAGAACGCAGATGAGCTTCCCTGAGACGGTTTCTGACAGTTTGTGCAGAAATTCCTCAGTTGTGCAAATCCACAGTTTCATCAGCTGTCCGGGTGGCTGGTCTCAGACGATCCTGCAGGTGAAGAAGCCGGATGTCGAGGTCCTGGACTGGCGTGGTTACACATGATCTGAGGTTGTGAGGCCGGTTGGACGTACTTCCAAATTCTCTAAAGCGACGTTGGAGGCGGCTTATGGTAGAGAAATGAACATTAAATTCTCTGGCAACAGCTCTGGTGGACTTTTCTTCCGTCAGCATGCCAATTGCATGCTTCCTCAAAACTTGACACATCTGTGGCATTGTGTTGTGTGACAAAACTGCACATTTTAGAGTGGCCTTTTATTGTCCCCAGCACAAGGTGCACCTGTGTAATGATCACGCTGTTTAATCAGCTTCTTGATATGCGACACCTGTCAGGTAGATGGATTATCTTGGCAAAGGAGAAATTATCACTAACAGGGATGTAAACACATTTGTGCACAACATTTGAGAAATACGCTTTTTGTGCGTATGGAAAATTTCTGGGATGTTTTATTTCAGCTCAAGAAACATGGGACCAACGCTTTACATGTTGCGTTTATATTTTTATTCAGTATAATTCCACTAGTCAACACCATGTTGAAGACCTTACAGACAGACTCCACTATGGTATACGAGTCATGTTGAAGACCTTACAGACTCCACTATGGTATAGGAGTCATGTTGAAGACCTTACAGACAGACCCCACTATGGTATACGAGTCATGTTGAAGACCTTACAGACAGACCCCACTATGGTATACGAGTCATGTTGAAGACCTTACAGACAGACCCCACTATGGTATACGAGTCATGTTGAAGACCTTACAGACAGACCCCACTATGGTATACGAGTCATGTTGAAGACCTTACAGACAGACTCCACTATGGTATACGAGTCATGTTGAAGACCTTACAGACCCCACTATGGTATACGAGTCATGTTGAAGACCTTACAGACAGACTCCACTATGGTATACGAGTCATGTTGAAGACCTTACAGACAGACTCCACTATGGTATACGAGTCATGTTGAAGACCTTACAGACCCCACTATGGTATACGAGTCATGTTGAAGACCTTACAGACAGACCCCACTATGGTATACGAGTCATGTTGAAGACCTTACAGACAGACTCCACTATGGTATACGAGTCATGTTGAAGACCTTACAGACCCCACTATGGTATACGAGTCATGTTGAAGACCTTACAGACAGACTCCACTATGGTATACGAGTCATGTTGAAGACCTTACAGACAGACTCCACTATGGTATATGAGTCATGTTGAATGCGGCAGGTAGCTCAGTGGTTAAGAGCGTTGTGCCAGTAACCGAAAGGTCTCTGGTTCTAATCCCTGAGCCGACTAGGTGAAAAATCTGTTGATGTGCCCTTGAGCAAAGCACTTAACCCTAATTGCTCCTGTAAGTCGCTCTGGATAAGAGCGTCTGCTAAATGATGTAAATGTTGAAGACCTTACAGACCCCACTTACGAGGATAAATAGTATTCCTAATCATGTTATACTCCATATATTTCTTCCAGATTATAATGTGTTAAACGTGAGTGTACCAGCTACGATGACGATAACATAACGGTATGCACTAAACCCAACCCCCACCCCTCCCCACCTCCACCCCTCATCCCTCAATCTCAGACTTCCCAGTTCGGCATAGCAATGTCCACAAGTAGGTGTTTGCACATTTATCCTCCACCAGCTCCTCTCATTTCCATCCCCTCATTTATCCTTCACCCCCCTCCCCTCCTCTTGTCCTCCACCAGCTCCTCTCATTTCCACCCCCCTCCTCCACCCCCCTCCCCTTCCCTCGTTATCCACCCCCCTCCTCCATCCCCTCCCCTTCCCTCGTTATCTACCCCCCTCTCCTCTCCTCCCCTTCATACTCTTTCTTAACCGAAACCTGCTCTTACTCACTCCCCCGCATCACTCACTTCCAAGGAATCTATAAAACCCTCTGTTTCTCTGGATCATTCTGTTCTCTCCTCCCACCCTGCATACCATTACACATCTCTCTCTCTCCCCCCTCTCTCCCCCTCTCTCTCTCTCCCCCCCTCTCTCCCCCCTCTCTCTCTCTCTCTCTCCCCCCCTCTCTCTCTCCCCCCTTCTCTCGCTCCTCTCTCTCTCCCCCCCTCTCTCTCCCCCTTCTCCCCCCCCTCTCTCCCCCCCTCTCTCTCTCCCCCTTCTCTCGCTCCTCTCTCTCTCCCCCCCCTCTCTCCCCCCTTCTCCCCCCCTCTCTCTCTCCCCCCCTCTCTCCCCCCTCTCTCTCTCTCTCCCCCCCCCTCTCTCTCCCCCCTTCTCTCGCTCCTCTCTCTCTCTCGTTCTCTCTCTCTGCTTTATAAATTCTATCCTTGTCACTATCTTATTTCTCATGAAAACAAAACAAACAGATAACATATTAATTTACATATGGTAGCCTATGAATTAATCAAGGAGCAAAAGGGTTTAAGTCAAGTTAACTGTGCAGAGAGACACTTACAGCTCTTTGCAGTTGATGTCATACAGCGGAGTCCACTTGTTCTGCTGGTGCGGCTGCCATTTTATACACTGGTAGTTAGGGTCCAGGTACGAGTTATCAGCATCCACCATCAAACCTGGGCCAGAAACAATGTCTACTGGGTTTGGGGGAAACACAAGATCACATTTTAATCTGCACATTGTTATGTATTTTATTCACATAAAAGCATGAGCTGACGTGTAACCCAAAATGTTTGTAGGTGCTGACTAACAGAGAGTAAACTACAGTGAGGGAAAAAAGTATTTGATCCCCTGCTGATTTTGTACGTTTGCCCACTGACAAAGAAAATGATCAGTCTATAATTTTAATGGTAGGTTTATTTGAACAGTGAGAGACAGAATAACAACAAAAAAATCCAGAAAAACGCATTTCAAAAAAATTGATTTGCATTTTAATGAGGGAAATAAGTATTTGACCCCCTCTCAATCAGAAAGATTTCTGGCTCCCAGGTGTCTTTTATACAGGTAACGAGCTGAGATTAGGAGCACACTCTTAAAGGGAGTGCTCCTAATCTCAGCTTGTTACCTGTATAAAAGACACCTGTCCACAGAAGCAATCAATCAATCAGATTCCAAACTCTCCACCATGGCCAAGACCAAAGAGCTCTCCAAGGATGTCAACTACAAGAAACGTCTGACCTCTGTGATTGCCAACAAGGGTTTTGCCACCAAGTACTAAGTCATGTTTTGTTAAGGGGTCAAATACTTATTTCCCTCATTAAAATGCAAATCGTTTTTCTGGATTTTGTTGTTGTTATTCTGTCTCTCACTGTTCAAATAAACCTACCATTAAAAGTATAGACTGATCATGTCTCTGTCAGTGGGCAAACGTACAAAATCAGCAGGGGATCAAATACTTTTTCCCCTCACTGTATATAAAAAGAAAGAAAGTCACACACTCTATATACTATAATGGGTTAACATAACCAACATTGGTTATAATGGCTGTGTTGGTTATGATGGCTATGTTGGTTATGATGGCTATTTACATTTTACATTTTAGCAGACGCTCTTATCCAGAGCGACTTACAGTTAAGTGAGTGCATACATTTTCATACTGGCCCCCCGTGGGAAACGAACCCACAACCCTGGCGTTGCAAACGCCATGCTCTATCAACTGAGCTACATCCCTGCCGGCCGTTCCCTCCCCTACCCTGGAGACAGTTATTTTATGACAGCTGTTAGACTATATATATATATATATTTTTTTTTAAATGTCATTTAGCAGACGCTCTTATCCAGAGCGACTTACAGGAGCAATTAGGGTTAAGTGCCTTTTTCAAGGGCACATCGACAGATTTTTCACCTGGTCAGCTCGGGGATTAGACGCTCTTAACCACTAAGCTACCTGCCGGCTATGTTGGTTATGATGGCTATGTTGGTTATGATGGTTATGTTGGTTATGATGGTTATGTTAGTTATGATGGTTATGTTGGTTATGATGGCTATGTTGGTTATGATGGCTATGTTGGTTATGATGGTTATGTTGGTTATGATGGCTATGTTGGTTATGATGGCTATGTTGGTTATGATGGCTATGTTGGTTATGATGGCTATGTTGGTTATGATGGCTATGTTGTTTATGATGGTTATGATGGCTATGTTGCTTATGATGGCTATGTTGGTTATGATGGCTATGTTGGTTATGATGGCTATGTTGGTTATGATGGCTATGTTAGTTATAATGGCTATGTTAGTTATGATGGCTATGTTGGTTATGATGGCTATGTTGGTTATGATGGCTATGTTGGTTATGATGGCTATGTTAGTTATGATGGCTATGTCGGTTATGATGGCTATGTTAGTTATGATGGCTATGTTGGTTATGATGGCTATGTTGGTTATGATGGTTATGATGGCTATGTTGGTTATGATGGCTATGTTGGTTATGATGGCTATGTTGGTTATGATGGCTATGTTGGTTATGATGGCTATGTTAGTTATGATGGCTATGTTGGTTATGTTACCCATTAAATTGTTATGAGCATACATAGACTGTGTGACATTCTTTTTTTTATTCCCAACATGTTGCCAAGGCAACAGGACAGGGAGAAGTGGAGGGAGGGAGGTCATTGTGTCCTGATGTTTCAGAAGGAGGACGTAGGATGTTTCATGACTAAAAGGGTTTATGTTTGGATTAATGTGTGAACGCATGCATGTGACAGTCTGTTGGGATATGTAATGTGGTAATGGGGGGAAAGAGAAGGAAAGAGAGAGACAGAGAGAAAGAGAGAGAGAGACAGACAAAGACATGCTGCCTACCTGGCTCTTGTTTGATGATACCTGTGAGGATCTGAGAGTTGAGGGTGCTGTTAGGACAGTCCGAATGCTTCCTCTTCTTCGCATGGTG